>NC_041372.1:0-3355 GCF_900634415.1 Cottoperca gobio
ATTTCACCAGTGCTTTTTCTACTATGACAAGTAAAAATGTCTGCTGTGAAAAAGGTCCATGTTGTCACAAGCGCCTGTAGAAGCATTTCAAGGACTCCTGGATTTCTGGCATAGACCCCTAAAGCACCTCAGGCATTCATGGAACCTCCTGTGGTGTCCCTGCAGGTCCACAAACCCTACATGCAAACATGCAGGGTATCGCACACTGTGTGTTTGCAAGAGGAAACAGGTGTGTGTAGTTCAGTGTGAATACCAGACTAGGCATGCGTTTGATACCACAGCTGAAACAGAAGTTGCCTGAGGTAATTATAGAAATAACTTGTTATGTGTCGCCTCAGTTTATCTGCTTCTTTCCACTTGTGTTCCACTTGTGTGTGTGTGTGTGTGTGTGTGTGTGTGTGTGTGTGTGTGTGTGTGTGTGTGTGTGTCCCACACACTCTCTACAACAGCTCCTGTATATTGTTATGTTGTACTTGTGTCCTGTGGACAGTACTGTCAACTACTAAGTATGAATGTGCCTGTATGTGAAAATTCCACGTACTGTATAAGCACATACTGTTTTTAGATATATTACGTGATACATTCACATGAGATATGCGTAGGGAATTTTTCATAAATAAAAATGTTAAATGACTCAATAAATCACAAACCATTTCACTTAAGATACATATATAATACATTAATATAATGATTATAGGAACCTAAATGTCATGCATACATGTGTGAAAACACCAGTTTTACATTAATATTTACATTTTATAGACACATTTTAGGAATTTCACATGTGACATATCACATTTTAATACAATAACTTCACCTGTATATCACATTTGAAAACAACATTTCCTTTGTGATGAATTCAGAATATACAGGCAAACATTTCACAATGTAGGGATGTCCAAAATTCTAACATTCAAGTTCCAACAGTATTCTCTCCTGTCAAGCAACACTGTAATCAACTAAACCAAAGTGTGAATCATTTTATTCTTCTCCTTTTGGGCCAGAACTATTTCAAATGTAAACAATACATTTGGTTTCTAAAATGTTCTGTTTCTGTCTCTGTGAAACTAGTTTTTATTGAAGGAAAGAAGGGTTAGGGTTAGGGTTAAACATCGATACAACAGCTTATTCCCTTTGGATGGTTGTGTATGAAGTGTAACATTCACCTGAGTTGCCTTCAACACTACGAAACAATAATCTGTTGTCAAGGGAAAGTTTTAACTTCCTACTTAATGTTTCACAACTAAAATAAGACAGATCTCAGGGAAACAGTCACAGATCTCACAAAAACAGAAATTCAGCAAAGGCTCTCCTAACAAGACTGGACTGATACAGCACCACAACAGTTGTGTATCAGAAGCCATAACTGAACCTGAACTCACTGGTGCAGTGTCAAGGAAGAGATTAACCGTTCTCTTTTCTAATCAGAACCAATAAAAGGTGCAATTCAAACATGTTAACCACAAAGTACAGCAGATGTGATCACTGAAGCGTTATCAGCCTTTCAAATCCTGTCTATCCTGTCGATGCCTCGAAACTAGTTAAGATAAAAAACACTGTAGTTTTATGTTGAATGTCCCACGGTGCATGCAGTCTTACCTGTCGAAATCAAAGACTCTCCCCGTGTTCTCGTTAGTGGTTTAGTCCAAGCAGCATAGTGCTTCCCACCCCATCCACCTTTCATCTGCAACAAGCTACAAGTAGCTCCCAACCTAAAGGGAGGAGGCAAAGGGAAAGCCCAGCTCCTCCCCTCACTGAGAGCAAAGTTCAACTTCCTGGTGTGCAGGATGGTGGGACAGACTGTTGATTCAAGTGCTGAGAAAAGTCGCTGTAAAAGGATAGGAGTGGGCTTACAAAGGGATGTTCTTCCTAGCGGTTATAGTATACCTGGCTGGCTCAGGGAGCAGCACTGAGGAGACAAAGAAACTGGTTCTGCAACTTACCTGGCAGATCACAGCAGAGCTGCCTGAGCTTTGAATGAATGAATGAACTTAACCTACCTACACAGGTAGAAGAGTGCCTTGTAGCAACTTGTACAGTGGGTCATTACAGCTGCTGTGTAAACATTGGGTTTGGAGCAGCAATTTCAACACTGAAGTAAATGCACATTTTAGAGGTGCATTTAAAAGGTTTTTGACATAATTAAAATTGTTTTAATAATATTGGTCTGATGTTAAGACATCATTGTGTTAAACAAGCATGATTAAAAGTCATTTAAAATGCCATGTTGGGAAATAAAATATGCATATAGTATGATTGAAGAAGTAACTTCATGGATAAAATATTAAATATCCTGAAAACTAACTTTATTCGCTTAGTTGTAAGTGAGCTTGTAATGCCTCCCCAGGCCAGAGAGTGGCACTGTGACTTAAGAGATTGAAGACATTGTCGGGCAGTTTTGTGTCTTTTCAGGGCTTCAACTTCCTATTTGTTTTCTCTTTCAACGTTCAACGATACTGGATTTTGCTACATGAAATTGTAACAATAATTACGATGGAATATTAGTACATATTCCGACCATGCACACTAGGGACTAGACTAATGTTTTACTGGACGGACAGCCTGCTGTCAAACTGAAATTATCTCTTGTTTTCTTGGTTGTTAGTTTATAATGCCGCTCGCTCCTGCAAACCAATCCCAGTTGATTCGGTCCAGTCAAAAGGACGAATATTATCAAACCTTCCTGAGAAACAACGCCAACGAAGCTTTCCAAACACTTGCTGGTAAGTTTGTTCAAATTGAACACACCGGGAAATTAGCTATCGTCTTCTTTACTTTTAACATGTAGAGCAAGCTAGGTGCAGTCTCGCCGCAAAACTCCTGCAGACTGATTACAAAAAGTAACTGTCCACTTTCCAGCCTCTCATAAATGTATTGTTATAAATGCTGCTTGTTCTGGTTGAATGCAGACTTGAAGAGTAAAATATATTAATTACTGAAAACGGGGTTCTAACTGTTAAAGCGCTGTAAAATGAAACACATAGGCTACTAGTATAGTTGGTGTCAACGTAATACCTCTGCACTGCTGGCTAATTTTCATTAGTAACGCTTTCAATTCAATATTCACTAACTACTATTTTCAAGGAAAAGATTAACTGGTTATCATCACAATAAAACGTGTTGTTTGTCAGAGTGATAAATCAACCATTTGTTATATGAAGCTGTGTAACTGTAAATTACATTCTCAAAGTTTGTTGAGCTTTGTGTAGGATCCAAACGATGGCTGGACTGGAGGAGAGAGATAGAGCTGCTGTCAGACCTCGCATACTATGGTTTAACCACATTCTCAGGTGACCAAACCAACATGAAATCTAACTTTACGTATGTTTAATTAGATTAGTTGTGACTAGTTCAT
>NC_041372.1:303380-423380 GCF_900634415.1 Cottoperca gobio
AATGCAGTCAGATGTGTTTGTTTATGTGGGTATACATATACACTGTGGGTTAAATAAGACAAACTGGTCTGTGAGTGTGTAATTTGCAACAAATGGTTCTCTCTCAAATTACAGGTGCCTGTGGTATTGAGTGTGAGTCTAAATGGGCCGATTAAGGCCAAATTGGATTAATTCAATCTGCAGATCTAACTGTTGGACATAGTTGTGGAATTCAGTGGGGTTCATTTAAAGCTGAGTTTAGCTCCAACTGAATGTTACCCAAATAACATTAGTGAAGTTTGATGAGGAGTCTAATTTGTACAACTGCAGGCTTCAGTATGACCAGGTGTGGTTACTCTGTTGTATCTTTTATCTTTATTTAATATATCTACAATTTGACAACACATAATTTGACATGCTGTAAATGCAGAAAACACAGAAATACAGCAAATCATACTGAACAACGTTACAACTCAAAATAAATTTCCAGGGGACACTTATGGAGATGTAATTTGTTGCTGGAAAAGGAACTAACAATGTTAGAAACTGGTTGTAAAACCATTGTTGATGGGACTTTGAGTGTTTACTTGTGTTTTTCATTATTTGCATCATGTTTCTTATTGCTGCATTGTTTAAAGGCGCATATTATTTGATTGAGTGTGTTTATGGCAGGTCACACTGTGTGAGATGAATTAATAAAATATTAGTCGCAATCTTGTCAGACTGTACGGTATTAATTTGAGGCATGTCAGATTGTACAATATATGAATGGTGAATCTTGGCTTGGACTGCAGATTGTTTGCACTACAATTCTTAAAATATAATTATACCCTCAATTTTTATATTATTCTATATTTTAATCAGATATCCACCAGTTGTTTTAAATAATCAATCAATCCCCAACATAGATGTGAAAATGTATATGTTGATACATGCTCTCTCACTCTCACACTGTCTCACTCTCTCACTCTCACTCTCACTCTCTCTCTCTTGTCTCCTTTCAGTTATCGCTTCTCCCAAGTGCTCCGAATCCCTCATCAGGGCCTGGTGATAAAGGACTGGGGAGGGCTGCAGCATGTACCAGTAGGCCAGTTGTCAACTTGTTACCTGCGTGTTGGTGTGTCTCTGTACAAGTCATGGTGATCAGTACTTTGGCTCCCTTTTTGGAGTGCCTCTGTTAGCTTTGTGTTGAAGTATTTGATTGTACTTGTTGTCTTTAATTTAACCAGTGCCATTTTCTTTCTTTTACAGAAAGTTGTTTTCAATGGGTGTTTTGAAATCGTTTTGTAAGCATTTTATTTAATTATTAATAAATAACCTTTTTTGTTTATATACTTCAGTTTCCCTTCATTCTTTTTTGCTGGGTTATTTTATTGTTACTCCCCTCATCCCCTGGAGTATCGGGGAATGTAACAGATTTAAAAGCACATTCAAAAATCAGTCAGGTTTTTCATCAGTCCCCTGTGTAATCTGATGAGTTATAATTGATTGGAATTGGTCATATAAGCAAATATGTGTAGACTAGGCACTTATTTATAGAACATATGAACCTGTGCATGCACAATGAGGTGTACGTGTCTCATCCACTACAGTGCGTGTGTTTGTTTATCTGCATATGGGCTGCGTGTGATTATTTGTGGGTGAATATCTTGTATGCATCCATGCATGTCTAAAAAGGTCATCTCTAAACAGGCTGCGGTTGCGACGGATAGACAGAGCCTGAGAATAGCTTGCTACACTTCCTCCCTGCATTAGCATAACAATAAAGAAACCCACACACTCATCTCCTGCTCCCGCTACAATAATCACTTATTTACCTCCATCCTCAGGGCTGTTTCATGACCTTGAACACAGCCATACGCCAGTGTGCACGAATAAAAGGCAGAGAGTGTGTTTCTGTGGTGTGTCTATGTTTGAGTGTGTCTGTACCACCCTGTGTTAACATCCAAACCTGCCACACAAAAGCTGTCTTTAAAAGTCCCCGCTGCGCACACACACACACACACACACACACACACACACACACACACACACACACACACACACACACACACACACACACACACACACACACACACACACACTTAGGGAAGAAAAACAAGTAAAAGAAAAAAAATAACATGCCAGAAATGAGGCAGCCTGCCGGCTGTTCCGATTGACTGGGCAGCGGTTGAAGGTTATCCCAACTAACAAACATATCAGGCCAACCATGGAAACACACACACCTACAAAAAGAAGTATACATTCATACAGCCTTTTGTGGCCAGACAATAGTCTGTAGCCCTCAATTATGTGTCAGTGAAATACAAGGTGCCACAAACAAGGATTCAAGGATTCAAAGGCTTTATTGTCATATGCACAAAAGCTAGTAGTTGTTAGCAATGGAAATCTTAAGTTCCAGGCTCCTCCAACAATGCAACATACAGTACACTTAAGACATACAATGAAATTAAGTAATGAATTAATAAAATAGTGCAAGAGACATAATGGTGCAAGTAAAATGCAGGAATAAGTCGAATATATACATATTAAATGGAGGAAGATACAACAGACTGTAACATTTTAAATACTGTACAGTGGAATGAAATACTGTATATTATAATATATATATATATATATATATATATATATATATATATATATATATATATATATATATATATATGTGGTTATGTGGAATAAACAGATGTATGTACTGTAAACATACAGTATACAAGTAATGACTTTGCAGAGCTCAGAAGTTCACCAGTCGTATTGGCCTGTGGGATAAAACTGTCCTTGGGTCTGGTGGTCTTGGTGCAGATGCTGCGGTACTGTCTGCCAGACGGCAGCAGACTATACAGTTTGTTGCTGGGGTCAGATGATTCTGACTGCCTTTTTCCTAAACCGCTGGTGTAGAGGTCCTCCATGGATGGCAGCTGGGGATGTATGTGTTGAGCAGTTTCATCGCCCTCTGTAGAGTCTTACGGTTGAGGGTGTTGCAACTGGTATACCAGGCCGTGAAGCAGTCTGTCAGGATACAGCAGACTGTCAAGATACTCTCGATAGTGCACCTGTAGAAGTATCCTGGAGTCCATGTTGAAGCTCCGCAGCCTGCGGAGGAAGAAGAGCCGCTGTCTCGCTCTCTTTATGATGGTGTTGGTGTGATGAGTTCAGGTCAAGTCCTCACAGAGACCTATTGAAAATGTCTGTGAACACATCTACCAGCTGAACTGCACACATCTTGAGAGCACGGTCAGAGATGCCGTCAGGTCCAGGAGACTTGTGTAGGTTAATCATTTTAAAGGATCTGTTCTGGTTACAACCAGTGGGCAACCCGAGCCTTTACCTCCACAGCTGAGGAGCTCTCAAAAAGGGGTAAAAAAGTGTTCAGTTCATATGGGAGAAATGCAGACTCTTCCTCATCACCGCTGCTTGTCCTTTTATAATCTGTTATTGTTTTTAGTGCAAACCACATGTTTCTAGTGTTAAAGCCCTTGCAGTCAGACTCTACTTTATCTCTATATTGTCGTTTGCTCTGCTGATAGCTCTTTGGAGCACGTACCCGGAATTCCTGTAATCATCCAAATTACCGCTGCTGTATGTGATAGCCTGTGCTTTAAGTTTAGCAAGGACCAGGGTTTATCCAGGGCTTCTGATTTGGGAATGTCCTTACAGTAATCCTTGGAACGACGTCATCGATGCATTTGTCAATGTATCAAGTGACTGTGTATGTGTGTGCGTTTATGTCGTCATCCTCAAACACACACCCAATGCAGTGGAGGAGAGCATGGTCTGACTGTTCAGACCATCACTAAATAGTTTGCGTCACCGGTCTGTCCAATTTGAGTTTCTGCCTATAAGCGGGCAGGAGCAAATGAGAGATGTGGTCTGACTTGCCGAAGTGGAGACGAGGAAGGACCTATACCAGGCCTTAAATCCATGGCGGAAAGGTGAATAAACATGGTTGAGTCTGTTTCCACCATATGTGGGGCAGTTGATGTGCTGATAGTATCTCGGCAGATCTTTCTTCATGTTGCCGTTGTTAAAACCCCGGCCACAATAAAAGCAGCCTCTGTCCGAGAAGTCTCCTTCCTGTTAATAATTGCATACAGCTTCTCTAGTGCTTTGTTTTTGTCAGCGGGACATACATTGCTTTAAACACAACCAATGTAAATTCCCTCGGCAGATAAAAAGGCCCGCATCTGACCATAAGGTGCTCTAAATTGGGAGAACAGTCCAAAGTAATTATCTCCACATCTCAGCACCATTTGTTGTTCACCATGAAGCAGACACCTCCTACCTTACTTTTCCGAGAGTTTATTGTCCAGTCGTGGTGATGCATCGAAAATCTGTCCAGGATTGAAGGGTCAAGCCAAGTCTCCGTGAAAACTATAACGGTACAGTTCTGAATGTCCTGTTGAAATGCCATCCTGCCTCGGAGTTCATCCAGTTTATTATCAAGACATTTGCCAGAAGAATACTTGGTAGAGAAGGTCAGTTTTCACATATCCTCAGTCTGACTAGAACTCCGGCACGGGACCCCCGCTTCCTAGTGTGCCCCAAGGCAGCAGGTAGCTTCGGATATACACCATTGTTTGCCGGTTGTGGTGGAAGATTGCTGTCCACCAACGCTCTGATGTGTAGATGTTGTTCTCTATCATATTGAATGATAGGGATTGCTTGGGCGGTTTACTAGTTGCGTAAAAAGTTTTTTTTTAAAACAATAAAAATGCACTGTTGGGGAAGACCTCAAGACGAGGCAGCCATCCAACATCGCCATTTTAGCTCTTATCAAAGTGAGTTCTTTACCTCCTTATCGACCGCCTGTAACGATTGTGACAAACACCCAAATGGAATAAAAGTAAATGTACTAAAGCCTAAAATGTAATGAGAGCACATGAGAGTTTTAGTTGAACAAATATTTCTGCGAAGCAGAGCTGCTCTGAGGCAGAAATTAAAACTTTACAGTACTTACTGTTGTTACAGATTCTTTAAGGACGTCATCACAGCAAAGTCTTTAAATGTATTCACAGTTTTCATTACATATAGTTTTATTACAATATCCTTTTGTTGTATTTAAGAGAAACAAGGCAGTAATTTCCACTGGGGACGGGGAGGAATGAAGTGCAGAAGATTGAATATTGTGAAGAAGATTGTCAAAGTTGAGAGGCCAGAATTAGGGCAGCTTTATACAACAATTTTTATGTTTTCTATTGAGAGTAATGTGTGTCAGGGTTTGACAAGGAAGGTCTAGTTTATTTGTATAGCACCTTTCAGGCAATTTAAAGTGCTTTACATGAGACATAAAAATGCATAAAAACAAAACATGTAGGTATATTTTTATGAAATATCATATATTTCTTGAGCACTCTTTTTACATGATTAAATTATGTACTCTCGATAACTCTTTTTTATCAGCAAAAAATTCAAATCATCATGGAAAGCACAATAATCTGTTTCATCATAATTTGGTATTTGCTACATTAGTATAAATGTACACATACATATAAATGAATGCAGTGAATTGCATTCACATAGTTTCCACTTCTAAAACCATCCATCAAGAGAATTTCTCCACTTTACTTCCAGTTATTTCCCCTCTCTCTGTCTCTTTGCCTCTCTCTCTCTCTCTCTCTCTCTCTCTCTCTCTCTCTCTCTCTCTCTCTCTCTCTCGCGCTCTCTGATCGCTGATGTCAAGCTGAGCTATTTCATGTCACACTTGACTGAAGCCAGCAGTCACAGTGAATTAGGGAAAGATGGGCAGGTTTTCGTGTTAGGTGAGGGCAACGTCGGGGCAACGTCAGGGCAGTGTCGACCTGTCAGGATTTAACCCGATCTACCGTCCCAGCAACAATGCAGCCATGAATGATTTAGAGCGGGTAAGAGAGAGTACAAAGCTTTTGTTTGGCTCTCCCACAGGACTCATCCTCCATTTCACTGTTCCAAAAGCAAAATGCTGAGGGTAACTGACTGTAAAAAGGGTGTGGCTCAGTGGATACATTAGCACATTTTGATATTTTTCCAAGATAATCTGAAAATAACAAATTATCAGCAATACAACAAAACGGGACGGCCATGAATGATTAATTGGAATCCCTTTGGCCATGGTTTGTGATCAATATGTGCTATTGCCTCAGCAGCACACAACTCAAAGAGGGGTGTCAGTGCTTAAGGGTGGGAATAGATTGCCCACAATAATAATTAACTTCAGTGTGTGAAGCAAAATTAAATATCTAAGCAATTAGTCAATTAAAGTTGAGAGCAAACATGATGGGTTTACGCCAACCTGCGGCCAATCATTGGATTTGAATCATTAGAGGACATTCTGGGAAAAACTCCAGATTAGGTGTTTTGTGGTTTGAAAAATCTGAGTTTTTTTCACATGCTTTTTGCCTCATTTGTTCTTTTAGCTCTCTGCCTTACCATATGTGGGCAAGAGTTTAAAGGAGTGCTTAGTTTGCTACTCATGACAAGTGCTACTCAGCCTGTGAAAACAGTGTGGTAGCTTCAAGTCTGAAAAAAAAACCCCTGATGATGTCAGAAACCAGAATTGTGACAAAGCCAATATTTATAAGTCAATATAAGTCAAGTTCAACTCCAACAGTCCTACAACAGTTTTTTTAGTCCAAAACAAGTCATAAGGGAACTCGTAACAGCGGCATCATTAGACTAACCACCAGATATATAGCGTTGATATATTGTCAGTTGTTTATTGATTTAATAAGAAAATAAAAGACAGCTACCAAATCTTGGATGAAAAGATTATGTTACAATACTCACTGGTGTCAAAGACTCATTGATTTTGTGTTTTTGAATTAGTTAGCATTAGCTTATGTTAGCTTAAGACATAGCAGGCAGAAAATTAATTTAGCAGTCTTCAGTGCTGCTTGTACAGCCAAATGTTGCCCAAAGTTGGAATTTGTTGCTTCTCCATCTGAGATTTTGAAGCCACATTTAGCATATTGTCATTAATTTTCAGTTGACCAAATTACATTGTACATATGAATGTAATAATCAGAGGTATCATCTGTTGTCTGTCTGCTAGTCTGTACCGCCAAACATATCTTTGCATTGATTGTATATCTGTTGTCAGGAAAACAAGATTCGAGTCACTGCACATCTTTTTATGACAACATTTTTCATATTTGGGCTTGGGAAGGATATCAGGTCATTCCAAGTCAAAAGACTCCTAATAGTTTAAGTGATTTCATGTGTCTGGCATAAAATCTAAGTATTTTCTGATTTTTACATGGAAAAATCATGGTATTAGACACTAAAACATTTATAAAAAATGTGTAGGATCTATTGTTCCTGCACAACCAACACTTGAGTAAAAACCTCTAAGAGCTGAACACCACAATGGCAAAAGAATAAGATCTAACGTTTTTCAACAATGATTTGACTAATTTAACAGACAGAAAATGAAACACAACTGTTTGAGCATCCATAATCTATTACCATTTATCCTTTTGCAAAACTGTAAGGCTTTCTGCTACTAATATTCCTTTCGGCCTCTCTCATTATTCTTGCTCTGATTTCCTATACCTCACCCTTCTCCTTCTCCCTAGTATCTGCCCTCTGTTTTCTCTCTTCTCATCTCTTCATCAGTTACCTGCCTCCCTCACTGTCTCTCACTGAGCGGGTAAGGGAATCAATCACTGATTAGTCGATTCTCTCTACAGCAGCTCACACCCAGACAAGAGTTTTTAACATCGACCAGCTCCTTCCTGCCAAAATTCAAAGACTGTGTGAGTGTGTGTGTGTGTGTGTGTGTGTGTGTGTGTGTGTGTGTGTGTGTGTGTGTGTGTGTGTGTGTGTGTGTGTGTGTGTGTGTGTGTTTGTGTATTTAGAATAGGAATTTAAACAAAACAAAAGTGAAAGACAAGCATCTTTCTCCCTCTTTCCCTAAGGATAGACTCTTGTCTCATGTTTTTTTTTTCTCTCTTTCTTTTTCAAATGTATATCAATCATACACACACACACACACACACACACACACACACACACACACACACACACACACACACACACACACACACAGATGTGTTGCCTGTGTTATTATTAAGTGAGCCCTTGTGTCTATGGAGATTTCTAATGATAGGGTTGGGTTAGTTGTGCTGCTGTTATTAAGGTTTTACAGGATGCGAACACACATTCACACATGCACACAAACACAGCCTTGTCATTGTCCTGTCACAGCCGCAAGCTATTTTTGGAAACCTTTCCCACAGCCCTCTGTACAAATGCATTCCCTCCCTCTCTTCCACTAGTCAACCCTCTGTCGCCCTGTCACCATGCCAGCCAATCACAGCCTTCTCTGAGCGGCTCTGACAGGAAGTAGAGCTGACAGCCCACCAATCAACTAATAACTACTCTCTGCAGCAAGACGTTGACTAGGCTCAACGTGGATATGGATGCAGTATTTATGGTATAATTACAGCTTGATTACATGAAAACACTTTGCCGTGATATGAGACAGGATAGTTGGTAAGGTACACACACTGCAGTATTAAAAAACATGGTTCTTAGATGCATTGTGATTGTGCTTTATGTATTCATTTATATTAATGAGGAGGATGCACTGCTCATTTACTGTTTAATGGAATACAACTTGAGATTGTTTAAACCGACTGGACTGAAATGTAAACACATTCATGACAACGACAAAATCTATGTGTAACGCTAAATTAACACACATAAGCTACCTCAAAGGTAGCTTACACCTTTTTGTACTTACCTACAAAAGGTAATGCACCCAAATTAAAATACAACCTAAGTAATCAATTTGTATGTAACCCACGTAATAGTCAGCCAGGACAGGCGATGTAAGGTTGGATTTACAGCAGTTACAGTGATTTCCTATGGGGCCCCAGATCAATGGCAAAAAAAACATGTCAGAATGTATCCAAGCATCCACAGACTTTTGAACGAACAGTTTTAGCATAATTAACTGTCACTACTGATCTGTATGTTGAGTATGCTCCCTATACTCATTGTTTTCACTGTACACAGCTAAAAACACTTTTTAGATGTGGCTGTTTCCCATTGGACACCACCCTTTGGAGTACCAGGCTCTTCCAACTGGAAGGAGTCCCAGGAGAAGACCCAGCACAGGCTGGAGAGATTATATATGTTATCTGGCTTTGGATCACCTTGGGATCCCCAGGAGGAGCTGGGAAATGTTGTTGGAAAGAGCTAGCCCCAGATTATTTGCGGCACATGGATGGATGGATGACTATATAAATTATAAATGCTGGCCACTCTGCCTCACCCTTCCTATATCTTACATTCACCTTGTAACTCTCTCTCATGGTTTTCACCATGACATTTCAATAACACATTAACCACACATCCATGCACTGCTTTCATTGATGGCATGGATGATATACATCCTTCATTGTTCATCTCGTTGTGTTAAACTTAGTTTCAATGAATTACTCTTGTTCTATGTATTATCTTGCATGGACTCCCTCCTTGTCACATTCCTTGAGATCTTTTATGCCATTAAAAAAATGTAATTGCATTATAACAGGTATTACTGGGTACATTAATTATTGATAACTATTCAAAAACATATGATGAATTTATTTCTGGTTATTTATAAGTTAAATCTGTTTGTTCATACAAACATGTTAATCATAGAATGTCATAAAGGCTTACCATTATATATGTTCTCACAATAGCTCAGTAATTAACAAAACCCCAGGAAGCCCTTACCCTTTAATCAAGTATACAATTACACAACATGAAACCTTATAGCTCAAAAATATAACTGGGCCCTCTCAAAGTCACCTTTGCCATCTTTTCCATTTCCTTCTCTAATGACCTATATGTCACAGTCATGAATTGAGACAAACTCCTTCTTCTTGTTTTGTACTGAAGAAGATGTGTGCAAATGTCTACAAATGAAGAGCTATCTATCTCTCTTATCTGTCGATAAATTGATAGACCAAGTGCAAGGACTAACTTTTGAATTTTGTCTCTCAAATAAAAAATCTCCTTCAAAGTCTGCTGAGAATAAGTTTGGTTGATTGAATGCTAAAATACGTACACTGACACCTTGACACATTTTTAACATTCATTGGTGAGCACAGCCCCACAGCTGATCTGTAATTGCCTGTGCTCCTACCGAGAGGACACCTGTAATCATAATGGCAGCCTCACCAATGCAAACCGCAACAAAAACAATTCATAAATAGATTAAATGAAAGATGAATGAGGGGAAATTGAGGTTAGGGTACAAGAGAAGACAGAAACAGACCGGAATGAAATTACAAGAGTTCGGAAATGGATGAATTAGGAAAGACAATCCTGGAGGAAAATGTTAATAACTTTTTCACTTTTTATCAATCTGCTCTGCTTTAGAGACATCTGCTCACTTCAAGCCTCTTCAAAGAGCCCTCCAGCTTCCTGTTCTAAACACAGACAGCATCCACTGTCAGTTGGTGATGTTGTGTTTTCTCTGTAAATCATTAACTGGCTTCTTATATCAAAAAGGCTTGCGGGGAGGTGCATGACGAGGCGGGTTGTGAAGCAAGCTGATACATACTGCTACGATGGGCTTTTCTTCTTTTTATACATCGCCTGGCTAAAGAAACTGAACTGACAACTTTATACATTATGCTGTATTTGAAAGCATTTTTTTCAGTATTGATTTTAAAAAACATGTTATAATCATTGGTTTGCCCATCCGACATTTAAAACTGAAATCAGTAACTTTCAGCATGTAAGATATTCAAGCTACAAAAATGGCGCCAGAGCATCCACAAATTTGCCACATGGGTAGCACAACTTACTTTACCCAATGTGAAAAATATATTGTCCAGCACCAGTGATACACATAGTATACCTTCATTATATAACTTTTTGCAACTTATGTTAGTGATATCTTTAGTGGCTAGCAGACCTGATCAAAACCAGCATGATCCAAATACACTATTTGTGCAAAGACATGGTTAGCTAGTGTTAGAATTTATCTGACCAGCTAGCCAGAGATTTAGGGAGTACAGTAATCAAAAGAATCAAAGCAACATCTGCATCAGTTATTTATCTCTATTTTCTTTTAGTTTTTTCCTTTGTCCAAATGATTTTGATGCAACTTAACCTAATCTTTGAAAAAAATCTCTTAGCGCATTTCCAGCACAAGAACTTTTCCATGGGAAAAGGAACAATTTGAGGAACTCTGGAACTTTACCTACATTTTAACCCGGGTTTAAACTGAGTTATGCTTTTTTGAAGATACACGCAAATATGTCTGCGGACTTATGCTGAGAAGGGTGTTATTAGTAACTGTTGGTCAAAGAGGAGCCAAAGTGCACACCCTTTAAAGCTCAACTACATGTCGTACAGAACAATGAAACAAGTTGATTGGTTGATTTAAGACGTAAACATACACCGGCTGTAACTGGCCGTACACAAGTGTATTTGAGCAAATAAAAAATTAACTGATTTAATTTGCAGTGTCAGCCAGAAAAGTATGCTAAATGGGTCCAATTTCAGGGTTTTAATTTCATTAGATGCCAAGGGATGATGGCAAAATATAATCATTACTTTTATATTGGCAAATTGTATCTGATTCAATTCATACTGGAGTCATGAAAGACCAAATTGATCTCCCAATTATTAGCTTCTATGTTTTACAAATAACAACAAGTACCAAAGAGGAGATTACATTTAGAAGCTAAAATTAGAAGCTGATGCTGATGATCAGAGTGGATTAAAAGTTAAAAAGCAGACACAAAGGGAAATGAACAGAGCAAAAGGGGGGAAAGGAAGTATAGAAAGATAAATAGAGAGGTAAAGAGATGAGGCAGATGAGGAGGAAGAGTGAATTGAAATATATCTGTGATGAGCGCCATAATTACAGTGCTGTTTCATTATTAATAGTTCCCTGTCCAGATAGGACTTGCATGAGAGTCTTATACATAATTAATAACGGGGACTGGAGCATCCTTTGCTTTCTATTCAAATGTGAATGCATGGAAGACAGTGAAAGGGTGAAGGATGAATCAACCACAAAATACAATATTTTACAAACAGATTGTTGGCTTTGAATGCTCATTGGTTGCTCATATTCTAAGATTTAAATTAGAATTAAAGAGGAAAGAAACTATTGCTGATTATAGTCTAACACAATTTTGTTGCCTTAATAGTTCTCTGTAGCCTCGTAAATAGTCCTATGAAAGCATCAGATGAATTGAACCCATCTAGTAAACCCTATTACTTCCCAGTGTAATAATGAGTGATGCAGTGTATTATCATTTCTTTATCTCAAAATAAGTGTATTCATAGTGTTTTTTTTATTTGATCTGGTTTGCAGCTTGAGAGTTCCAACATGGACATCCAAATGCACACACATGCACAAACTCACACTGCTATTCTCTATCTTGTTAAAGCATATAATTGCGTTAGCCAGGCGTCCCCTGACCTCGTCTAGTCTGAGCTATACAGATAGAGGCGCAGAGAGCATTAGAAGGCTAGTGGGGAGACACAGTTTACATCCTCACCAACACAACACTGCTGTGTTTCACATAGGCTTTATAACTAACTGCATTATACAGCCTGTCAATCCTCTTGTTGGAATTATTAAGTAACAGGCTGTAGCAAATGTACAGAGAAATACATGTTTGCTGTTTTATTGAATATTTTATTGATTCCCATAGGAAATTCCTTTTCCCTTTTGCTGCCACTACAGGGAGGTCAAATATGGTGTAAGTAATACAATAGCATTCCTAATGATGGAAGAGAGTTAGAGCTTTGCTCAAAGACACCTGATCAAAAGTCATGAACATTCATCACAAACAATTTCCTGATATTGTGTGGAAGTTAAAGTCTAAAATATCTGGGAGTGCAGTCCTCTTCTCCTCTACAACCACAAAAGGGGTGAAGAGGGCCTCTTTGATGCTACACTGTTGCAGACCTGAATATGTACACAGATAGTAGTAATGCTGAGTTGTGATTTTATCAAGAGGGTTGTGTGACCCTTAGGGAGTACAACTTGGTATCTGGGTTGATAAGGCTCTACTTTAGCCTGCAGCTAACAATGCAAAAGTTCTCCCAGTGAGCGATTGGGGAAAGCAAGAAAACCAGGGAGTGGGTGGTAACAGGCTGCCATTTAACTCAGAGGCATTAAAATGTCTTACTTACAGCAGAGTTTACATCATATTAAAAAAAATGGAGAGCAAAAGGAAAGGCTTTGAGAAAAGATACCAAAGATACTAAAGATACAAACAGAATGATTTAAAAACGATTTTCATATTAATTTCTGGGTTAGTGTGTTGTTGATAAAATGTCAAATTAACCGATTTAGAGGTTATTTGTTCCCAACACGATGCAGGATTACATCTACAGATGCCACATGAAGTCAGTTAGACATATTTGCTCTCATAATCAATCTCCATCTCCCCTTCATCATACACATATACACTGTACACCACATCCTCCACCACCTTTCTCCTTTCATGTGGAGCTAATTAAGTCACAGTGATGCTGTTAATTAATTACTAGCCCACGCTAAAGGCTCCCTGCTTGTTTGGGCAAATTAAGGATGTCCTCATTATTGTTGCTCTCTAAGGAATGCCCTGGGTTTACGAAACGTATATGTATTTAGCAGGTTTGCGTAAAAAGCAAGGATCGGCAGGATTGGTAGCATGAAGGCGGCATGACTAAAAGTAATTATAATAACTATCACACATTCCATCACGCCATCCAACCAGCTATCCATGTCCAAAAATAAAGATCTAAAACAAAGCAAGCTCCTGGGCATCTGGCCTAATGGCTGTGTTTTGGTGAAAGCTTTTTAGAAGGGTGGTGAGTGGTCTAGTGGTATGGCTTCCAAATACAACACCAACAATACAACACCAGATGGTTGTGAGTTCAATACCAGGGCTGCAACCATTGTGCCCCTGAACCAGGTACTTAACCCAGAGTTGCTCCAGAGGGACTGTCCCTATAGTTAGTTCACTGTAAATTGCTCTGGATAAGAGCATTAACGTAGAAAATGCCCCGGAGGTGAAGTTTGAAAGCACCAAGTGGGGTGAATTAAAGCAGGGTACAATAAACCCTCTTACTCCCCCACCTACAGGTTCTGACATTGAAGGAACAGGGCATGCTTGAAATATTATGTCTCAAAATTACTTTTGTGTTGTGTTGGATTTGTCTCTTTCCCTTGTGTAATCTAACTGACTTGTTTAGTTCTTAGCCAATGTTGGATGTCAACTTGATTTTCCCTGTTGATCTAAAATTAGTTAAACAAATGTTTTATTGAAGCATTTCAAGCCCTACAAACATAGTGTATCTGTGATCTGTAGACAGATCTACATATGTGAACCCACTTTCACATTTGAAAAGATGTGTTAACTATTGGCATGTGTTTGCTCTCATTTCAGACTTGACTTAAGGTCTCTGCAAACACATTGCACCCAAAATCTCTGCACACTGTATGTGAATATACCACAACCCTTTCGTCGTTATAATTGTTGCTTTTGCGCCATGTTGCAAACTTACAACAAGCATACACTTGAGAAAGCAGTAGCAAAACAGTTGTGTGATTTCTTTTATGTAACAATAGTTTATCTGAGGTTTTTCAATCTGGATATAGAATGCATTATAGCAAAGAAACGGCACTGGTAAAAGTTACCAATGACCTTCTAATGGCATCAAACAAAGGACTTGTCTCTGTTCTTGTCTTGTTAGACCTTATTGCTGCATTCGATACCCATGACCATGACATTCTATTACGGGGACTGGAATATTTATTTGGCATAAAAAGGAACCGCATTGAGCTGGTTTAAGTCTTATTTATCTGAGCAATCTCAGTTTGTATGTGTTAACAACGAATCCTTCATGCAAGCCAAATTTAGTCATGGAATCCCGCAAGGTTCTGTACTTGGATCTATTCTACTCATTTTATATATGCTTCCTTTGGTCAATATTATAAGGGATCACACCATAAACTTTCATTGTTATGCGTATTATTCCCAATTATTATTATTATTATTAATCCCAAACCATATGAAACCAACCAACTAAACTTCAAGCATGCCTTAAGGAGATAAAAATTAGGATGACCTACAACATTTTGATGTTAAACACAGACCCAAACAGCTCCGGAAAATATTTCCCAATGACATAGTTACTCTGGATGGCATTAACTTGGCCTCCAACACCATCAAGATATGTCCTTTAACTCCCATATAAGACACATTTCAAGGACGGCCTTCTTTCATCTACATAACATTACAAAAATGTGGCACATCCTGTCAAAAGGATGTGGAAAAACTCCATGGATTTTCTTACTTCAAGGCAGGATTACTGCAATTCCTCATTATCCATATGACTCTTTAGTTGATCCAAAATGCTGTGGCATGTGTATTGACAAAAACTAGGAAACAAGATCATATTACTGCTGTATTAACTGCTCTGCACTGGCTCCTGGTAAAATTCTAAATAGAATTTTAAATCCTTCTCCTCACCTATAAAGACATTAATGGTCAGGCACCATCTTATCTTAAAGAACACATAGTACCTTATAATCCAATTATAGCATTGTGCTCCCAGAATGCAGGGATACTTGTGGTCTCCAAAAGTATAATGGGATTCAGAGCTTTCAGCTGTTAAGCTCTGCTACTGTGGAGCCAGCTCCCAATTTGCGTTCGGGAGGTAGACACCCGCTCTACATTTAAGAATAGGCTAAAGACTTTCCTCTTCGATAAAGCTTATAGTTATGGCTGGCTCAGGCTTGCCTTGAACCAAACCCCTAGTTATACTGCTAAAAGGGTAGACTGCCGGGAGGCTTACACCTCTCTCCTCCTCTTTTCTCTATCTTTCTCTCCCCCTTTATCTGTATGCATTCATGTCCCTTAAATGATACTAACTCAGCATCGGGGCATCATCCCCGGAGTTTCTGTGTCTCTCATCTGGCAGGTTGCCACTATTAAAGGTTACATTTGGATCATGAATCATGGCTGCAACCCTGTTCCTGCCTAACACCCACGTTAATATTTGTTTTAGAGGCATCGGGAAGCTTTTTTGACACCCTCCTGGATCCATCTTTTTCATATTTGATCACATCATCAAATGACAACGATTGTTTATGTTGTAATTGGGATCCCTCCTCAGTGGCTCTCCCTGACCCGGACCTATAATCAATAAATTATTAAGAGGTTTTCAATTTTGACAGGGCGCTTCTATTTTAACCAGCGCAGCTTCACTCCGCTGTGTTTCACGAAGGGCGGGGCTTCGCACCCGAGACGCACACACCTACAGTCAGAAACAGAGCGGCTGTTGCACGGACCACATCCAGAGGACATTTTCTCTAACTGGACCTCTTTACATTTTAGTTGAATACCCCTGCTCTATAGTCTGTA
Organism: Cottoperca gobio; assembly: GCF_900634415.1. Lineage (NCBI taxonomy): Eukaryota > Metazoa > Chordata > Actinopteri > Perciformes > Bovichtidae > Cottoperca > Cottoperca gobio. The sequence goes on from NC_041372.1 coordinate 319,709, forward strand.
AAGCCACCAGAGACCTATAGAGTCCTATAGATCGTTTCCAGTAAAAATATATCCATCTTGAACATCGTCACATTGATAAAAGCCCATGAACAGCTGTTGCAATCTTTGAAATCAGCAGATCGATCGTGTTTATTTTCGTGATGATACTCGGTAAAAACGGCATATATCAAGCTATTAGTGCTGTTTTGATGCTTGCTAACGGGATGCCGAACTCTGACCTTTCGATTGACACTTCATTTGAGCCAATAGGATCTTCCATGCCTTATCGACAACCTTCAATAGCCAATGAGTGTCAACTTGATAAGGAAGTGCCAGCCCTCTTCTTTTGTTTACAGACGGAGCCAGTAGCAGCCCAGAGAGTTATCTTTTGAATAAGACCAAACTCATGCAGCTGGTGCAAATAGTTGAAGAGCAGCTTTCAATGTACTTTGGGTATGTCGTTTGTAGGTATTTTTGGGTAAATTCCCCCACCCCAACTAGGAGTCAAAAAATGGGTTATGCTTCCCAATAAGTTACTTTAGCTATATTTAGTGCACTTCCAAGTTGTCATCCACTTAGAAGCAGATAAAGCAAAATCAAGATTGTGCTGTGTGGACAAAATATTATTATTCTGTGTGACCATCAGCTGATTAGAGTTGTAGGTCCAGATCAGGAGCCAATCATTCAGGAGACTTGTGAATTCAACTTGACGGGCACATGCCAGGTCTATGGACAAGATGCAGCCAAAAGGTGGTATTTTAGGCTTGACATGCTTTAGACCTAATCTTGACTACATTATTTTGGAATTTATTTGAGATTGCTATGTGTGCTGATTGATAAACTGTGTTTTCACTGTAATACTGAAAGGTGCCGATGATTGATTTTGCAAGTGCAACTGAAGATGGCCATGGCCTGTCATAAGCAATCCCTAAACAATGATTGTTCTTATTATGGTTTCATAGTTGTGATTGCATATTTTCTCTAGACAGCACGCTTTAGATAGAGGAAAAGACAGACAGGAAAGAAGTTGGTGTTAGAAGTTAGCCAATGACAAGGCTGTGTTTGTGTTTGTGTTTGTGTGTGTGTGAACGTGTGTTCGCATCCTATAAAATCATAATAACAGCAGCACAACTATCCCAACCCTATCATTAGAAATCTCCTTAGTGCTCACTAAATAATAACAGATAATAACAGAACGGTCAACTGGGAAGCCTTAACAAGTATGATGCATCTCTTTCCTCGTTCATCGTAGCTCTCATGCACAAATGCACATGGTATTTCCATATATTAGAATGTCAACGCTGGTGTCGTCTGCACTTAGGTGGTGGCAACAAATCAAATCAAATCAAATTTATTTATATAGCCCAATATCACAAATTATACATGTGTCTCAGTGTGCTTTACAGACTTTACAGGATACAACACCCTCTGTCCTTAGACCCTCGCATCGCACAAGGAAAAACTTCCTAAAAGAAACCCCACAATTAAAGGGGGAACAAATGGAAGAAACCTCAGGGAGAGCAACTGAGGAGGGATCCCTCTCCCAGGACGGACAGACGTGCAATAGATGTCGTGTGTACAGGATAAACATAGTATAAATACAACATGGATCAATGGATGAATCCAGAAAAATGTCAAAAAGGCTTAGCAGGACCAGGGCAGCAGGCACAGGCACGATTCCTGATCCTAACGTAAACTTTATCAGTGACAACCTGCCACAAGAGAGACACAGAAACTCCGGGGATGATGCCCCGGATGCTGTGTTAGTAAAATACATTTACATAAATGCATACAGATAGAGAGGGAGAGGAGGATAAAGGAAGAGAAGGAGGAGGAGAGCAGGGAGGTGTCCCCCGGCAGTCTAACAACAACAATGTGCTTTAAAGTGTTAATGTGATGGCAAATGTCCAACAGTGTCAACAACGTCCACTTGAGGATTTGCTTCAACATGGACCTGCCTCAGGATTAAGAATGCAGCCAATGTTACAAGAAATCTGATATAATATATTATTACTCTGTTCAACAGTGTTAAAACACTTTGGGCAACAAGTAGCTAAGTCCGTAGCAACTTGGCTTGGGAAGCGGAGGATGGATTGTGGAGTGGTAGCTGGAGATGTGCCAGATTGTCTCCTGTGCACTGGCGATGTGCCTTTGAGCAAGTCAGCTAACCCCCAACTGCACCTTGTGCATGTGTGTGTATTCTGGGCCTTTGTGTGTATACAAAAATAACAAAAGGTTGAAAATTGAATTTCCCTTCAGGGGATTAATAAAGTATGTATGTTTCTTCTTCTTGAAAAGCGCTCTGCAAATAAAATGTGATTATTTACCAGCAGTTTCTTTCTTGCTCCCTGAGTTTTGAAGAATAACTGTTGGCCGTTGTGTACTGGCTATATCAATTCATTTTTCAGGGTCAGTGCTTTATAGTAGGAGCCCTCCCAGTCCTGTCACACGTGATTCATTACAGTGGAAAGCATAATTGCCTGTGACATCCAATTATTCGTCAGGAGCATCAAGAAGATTCATACTAGGATCATATAATAATAATAATAATAATAATAATAATAATAATAATAATAATAATAATAATAATAATAATAATAATAATAATAATAATAATAATAAGTATTTTCCCATGAATTAGCAGCGCAAACAAAGAGAGAATTAATGGCAACAGTAACATTCCATCACAGATCAGCAAAGGTTTGTGTAATCAGATTCACCTGAAAGAGAAATTAATTAGGTTATGGCTAGTGACATGCGGTCTGAGTAGGCAAGATAAGCAGATTCAAACCTGAGTCCCCTTTTTAAGTAAATATGGCAGAAATGCATTACAGAAATGCTATTTATTAAGTAGATTCCACATTGGAAATATGTACAGTTGGATTTGAACGTCACTCAATGTCATCATGCTGGTAATATAACGTTAGTGATAGACGATTGTTATTTCCAGCTACTCCACAATGCAGCCTGTTACAACAATATAATATATATATGTTGTTATTTTGCCAAAGACTGCACCTTACCTCATCTCATCGTATTCTTACATTTTTCTATAGATTTGTATAAAACAATTCGCAACATTTGTACATTTTTGTTTTGTAAATCTTATACTGTTGCAACTGTTGCAACTGTTGCACAACAATTTCCCACGGGATAAATAAAGTTATATCTATCTATCTATCTATCTATCTATGACTAGCGTTACTATTTCAAGATCATACAGCACTCACATAAGAACGTAGCACTACCAGAGCTAAATATAAATAGCTAAATATGTTGGATTTTATGAACGATTCTGTCAAATCAGCAGAGGGAGGCCCATAGAAACCGCTGTTGCTGAGGCATGTCGTATGCGGGGTACACTCGTTCTACACACAACAAACGGTTCATGGTTCTGAAACAACAGCTTGTCACTGTATGAACGAGCTGCATTAATATTGTATATTACTTTAGCGTTGCTAGCAAGTTGTTTATTGCGTTTCCACAGTAATGTGAGATGGCTCTGCAATACCATATTCAACTGTAGCCAGTACTACAGCCCTTTATGCTCACAGCTACAGTATTTTTTAAATCCACAGTTTTTTTCTGTGGTGATGTAAAAGCTAAAGCATTTAGTAAATCTAGAGTTCTGTGTTAACTATGATTTGGATTGCAATTCTTTGTTTGTGCTTGTTGTCATAAACTTTGTTCATGCATTTGCTGTTCATGTGATCTTGTTTCATGATGCTAAGCATTTCAATTATGTATCCTATTAGATCATTGAATCTTGTTTTTCTGTAGTAGTATTATTTGCTTTTATAACGCACTGCTACTGCCTATCCTGTTACTGACCTCACCCCACATCACTTGTTATGGCGCAATCCTCCATGCATGTAAACAAAGCCAGTTTTAGTAATGAGCCAAGACAGGAAAACATGTTTTGAGACAGCAACACACTCCACCTGTGACTCATATTTTATTTCTTTATTTTTACTGTTTTTACATAAACAGGTCCATTTATCCCTAGTCATGTTTGACTAATCCCGTTATATTCCAGCAGGTCAAAGAATGACACACATTGAGGGGCAAGTATTAAATAAAAACCCTAAATATAATGTCATCTGGTTGTAAGTTATAACTTGTTGCACTGAGAGGGCTTTAAAATGTTATTTCCACCCCAGTGTGCTGTGGCATGGCAGTTGAGTGACTTAGTGAATAATAACAAAAGAAACAAGTTTTAACAGGTAACAGTGTTTTTCTATTAAGAGAATAAAAGTTTTTATGTTTTTTATTGCTCATAAGAGTTGTATTTACTCTGCTGAACTGACATTTTGATATTGCTACTATGCACACTGTTCCCCTCAAATGGGTATATGCATTTCATAAGCTTAAGTGAAGTGTGTGTGTTTATGTGTGTGAATGAGATTATGCGACAGTAATACATTCTGCTGCTTAACTCACCCACAGGGAGACACAGTTTAAAATAGTTTGAAGTCCATCAATGATTACATTCTATATCAAGGGGCACACAGATGCAATGATGCTGCTGCAGTATACTGTAGTGCTGCATGCACAGGACTCGCTTCCCGCTGGAAACATGCACAAATTCCCTGGGGGCGTTGGGTGTCACAACACTATGGCTTGAAAAATGAAAAAAGGCAATAGATGTTGCTAACAATAACTCTTTATCCCGATCCAAATGAACTGCATCAACAACAGAGGGTAAAGATTGGGGAAAAAGCCATTAGACTTCTATCGAGTGACATTTTCATCGTGGCAGTAAAAGAAAAGCAGCGGTTTAAAGACTCTGCTCCCCAGTCGCTACCCGTAATTATGACGTTATGTTTACACCTCTGTGCCACAGTACTAAAATAAAAAATAAAGATCAAAGGAAAAGGGGTGGGGGAGCTAGGAATGGGCAAGCAGTATATCTATTAAAAGTATGAGTTTAACTGAGCTCACTCAGTGCTCACTTCCTCAGTAATATCCTGTCGATTGCTGCGTTATTATCTGTTCAAATTAAGTTTTAAAATGAGGGAGTAGCTTCTCTAAAGGACTGAGCTTTCACGCAAATGAGTGTGCCTTTGTGTGTGCTCTTGTGGTGACAGTATCACGGAGTGCGTTCCTTTGCTCAATACTTTATGCAGAGGGAACACAGTAGTTGAACCCAGAAGGATGTACAAGGGCAGATAGAGGTGTGTGACTAAGAGAATATGTGTGCTGTTTCCTGTACTGCCATCAGACATACCTGAAAATATTAACATACACATACATCTTTCAACCAGCTTGGGATAAATGAAGAAATAAAAGAAGGAATGATTGGAAGAAGGAAGGCAGAGAGCATGGAGGGAAAGAAAGAAGGAACAGAAGGTATGGAAGGAAGGAAGGAACAGAAAAAGGAACGAAGGGATTAAGGAAGGAAGTGAGCAGGGAAGGAAGGAAGGAAGAAATGAAAGAAGGAAGAGAGCAAGGAGGAAAAAAAGGAGGAAGGAAAGAAGGGAAGGAGCAGGGACAGGATGAAGAAAGACAGGAAAGAAAGAAGCAACGGAAGGAAGGAACAGAAGGAATGGAAGGAAGGAACGGAATAAGGAAGGGATCAAGGAAGGAAGGGGGCATGGTAGGAAGGAAGAAATAAAATAAAGAATGATTGGAATAAGGAAGCATGAGAGGAAAAGAGGACTAAAGGAAGGAAAGAATGAAGGGAGCAAGGAAGACATAAAAGAAGGGAGGAACAGAACAAAGGGACCAAGGAAGGAAGGGAGCATGGGATCAAGGAAGAAATACAAAAAATAATGATAGAATAAGGAAGGGAGCATGAGAGGAAGAGAGGGAGGAAGGAAGGCAATAAGGAAGGGAGCAAGGAAGGAAGAAAAGGAGGAAGGAAGGAATGGAGTAAGGAAGAAATAAAAGAAGGAAGGAACAAAAAGAACGGAGCAAGGGAGGAAGAGAGGAATGAAGGGAGCAAGAAAGAAAAGGAAGAAGGAAGGTACGGACTAAGGAAGGAAGGGAGCATGGGATCAAGGAAGAAATACAAAAAGGAATGATTGGAATAAGGAATGGAGCATGGGAGGAAGAGAGGACGGAAGGAAGAATAAAGAAAAAGAGGAAGGAAAGAAGGAATGGAGTAAGCAAGAAATAAAAGAAGGAAGGAACAGAAAGAAGGAAACAAGGAAGGGAAGCAGGGAGGAAGAGAGGAAGGAAAGAAGGAAGGGAGCAAGGAAGGAAGAAAAAGATCAAGTAAAGAAGGAATGGAGTAAGGAAGAAATAAAATAAGGAAGGAACAGAAAGAAGGAAGCGAGGAAGGGAGAAAGGGAGCATGGGATCAAGGAAGAAATACAAAAATGAATGATTAGAATAAGTATTGGGGCATGGGAGGAAGAGAGAAAGGAAGTAAAGAAGGAATGGAGTAAAGAAGAAATAAAAGAAGGAAGGAACAGAAAGAAGAGAGCAAGGAAGGGAGAAAGGGAGGAAGAGAGGAAGGAAGGAAGGAAGGGAAGATGGAAGGGAGCAAGCAAGAAAGAAAAGAAGGAAGGAACCAAAGAAACAGAATGAAGGAAGGAACGGACTAAGGAGGGAAGGAAGGAAGGGAGCATGGGTTCAAGGAAGAATTACAAAAAGGAATAATAGAATAAGGAAGGGAGCATGGGAGGAAGAGAGGAAGGAAGGAAGGAAGGAAAGAAGCAAGGAAGGAAGAAAAAGAGGAAGGAAAGAAGGAATGGCGTAAGAAAGAATGAAATACAAAAAGGAATGATTGGAATAAGGAAGGGAGAAAGAAAGAAAGAACAGGAGGAAGGAAGGAAGGAACTGTAGAAACGTAAGCAAGGAAGGAACGGACTAAGAAAGGGATCAAGGAAGGAAGGGAGCATGGGATCAAGGAAGAAACACTTACAAAGCAATGAACAGTCTATCATTTTAATGGTAGGTTTGTTTTAACAGTGAGAAAAAAATATATAAAATTTTTAAAAATCCAGAAAATCACATAAAAGTTATAAATTGATTTGCATTAGTGAAATAAGTATTTGATCCCCTTGCAACCAACAAGAATTCTGGCTCCGACAGATCGGTTAGATAAGTCCTTTTGCTTTAAGAAAGTATTCCTAATATCAACTTGTTACCTGTATAAAAGACACCCGTCCACAGAATCAATCAAACAGATTTCAACCTCTCCACCATGGGCAAGACCAAAGAGCTGTCTAAGGACATCAGGGACAAGATTGTATACCTACACAAGGCTGGAATAGGGCTACAAGACCATCAGCAAGCAGCTTGGTGAGAAGGAGACAACTGTTACTGTTGCGAATATTTGAAAATGGAAGAAACACAAAATGACCATCAATCGCCCTCGGTCTGGGGCTCCACGCAAGATCTCGCAAGATCGCAAGATCGATGATCATGAGAAAGGTGACGGATAAGCCAAAAACTACACTGGAGGAACTTGATCTCAAGGCAGCTGGGACCACAATCACAAAGAAAACTATGGGTAACACACTACGCCGCAATGGATTAAAATCCTGTAGTACCCGCAAGGTCCCCCTGCTCAAGAAGGCACATGTACAGGCCCATCTGAAGTTTGCCAATGAACATCTGAATGATTCAGAGAAGGCTTGGGGGAAGGTGATTGTGGTCAGATGAGACCAAAATTGAGATCTTTGGCATTAACTCGACATGCCGTGTTTGGAGGAAGAGAAATGCTGACTATAACCCCAAGAACACCATCTCCACCTTCAAGCATGGAGGTGGAAACATTATGCTTTGGGGATGTTTCTCTGCGAAGGGGACAGGACGACTTCACCGCATAGAGAGGAGGATGGACGGGGCCATGTACCATAAAATCTTGGCCGATAACCTCCTTCTCCTCAGCCAAGACACTGAATATGGGACGTGGATGGGTCTTCTAGCATGACAAGACCCAAAATAATACGGCCAGGGAATAAAGGAGTGGCTAAAGAAGAAGGACAAGACTGCTTCCCAGTGTCCTTCCGGGCTGTTTAAAGTGGGTAACTGTCAGAGCTTGTTGTGAAATTCAAAAGTATGGTTTCCATACAAAAATTGTTAGCAGTCCATCCATCGTCCACCGCTTATCCGGGATCGGGTCGCAGGGGCAGCAGCTCCAGTCATGTAATGCAAACACATTTCATAATAAATTGGATCAACATGCAAAAATCTTGCTATGGTAAACTTTGTAATACTCTATTGTGTTTCCCCTCATTTTACTGCTTTGGGGGGGTGCTGACCGTGCGACGGGGGGGGGGGGTGCTGCTGTCTGGGCTGGATGAGGTCCGTGCGACGATTGGACAGACCTCATCGGACGGGGGGGTGCGTGGCGCAGATTCAATTTAGTTCCCTCCTCTAACCCTAACCCTAACCTTAACCCTGCGCACATGTATGTGTGTGTGTCGGGAGCGAAGCCCCGCACTTCGCAAAACAGAGCGGAGGAGATAATGTGAATGTAAACACTGTAACGTGCACATAAATTAGATAAATACCATAAGCGTTTAGTTAATTTAATAAAAGAGCACCTGTTCAATGTGAAGTGAGTTGTGAATATAATTTTTTTTATAAATGTTGTATGTTGTGTGTGTATGTGTGGGTTATATTCAGGTAAAGAAATTTCCTCTCTCTGTTTCAATAAAGGAAACTTCATGGGCAACTCCAGGTGAAGTATTGTAGGAAGGAGGTCAGCTGCTGAGTCTCACACCCCTTCAGACTGTTCAGTGCCAAATACCCAGCATACCTTCAGGTTTAGGAATCCCCCAGAACCGGCCTTCATTGACCCGCCTGTTGGTATGTGTGGTTTGGAGTCACCACAGTAATCCAAGAAAGCAGTGTAACCACACTAAGTGCGAGTGTAGAAGGCCATAAACGGGACAGCGGAGTAGAAATTATCGCTTTGATTCCTTTTACTCTGCCCCCTATCCATCTAACTGCTAGTTTATGTGTGTCTCTTACTTTGAGTTGCACAATGCGGTTCTGCAATTTTTGAGGGATTTAATAATCTTGAAACATATAATCAGAAATTATAATCAGAAATCCCTTATTAGTTCAACAACGGGGGAATTTACATCGTTACAGCAACGAACATATGATCATATAGATAAAGCATAAAGAATGCGTTAAAGGTTCAATGTGTAAGAAATGCCAGAATTTAAACTTAAAACATTAAAACAATGAACTAACATTATCAACTGTGAAGAGGTAACAGTGTTGATGTTATTTCAAAGATGTCTATTTATTGTATTGCAGCGATATCTACTGAAATTAGCCGTCTAACTGACAGTTCCAGCCTGTAGGCTAATGTCTAGGATGAATAGTGAGCCACCATAGCGGCAGTCTGCCCTCGGTACAGAGGGAGAAGAAGTATAGCTGCCTGACTCGGGAAGACTCAGAGCTTGTCACTATTACATCCATGATCCCTGCACATTTTGATGGTTTGCTTTGATTAAATCCAAAGTGGCAGAAACGAGAAACAGACTTGCAGCATCACTTTGTCCCCACCACTGCCGAGACAGGAGATAGCTATCATTGAGCAGATAGCCGTGATTCAGCCGACTCCCCGCCAGATCTTCAAACTTTCTGTTGCTACCATCAGACGGCTGTTACTCTTGGTGCTGGGATATATGCCGGCCGTATCCAAGCCGGATTTGTTTGCTTGTCTTTGCCGCACAGACCCAAGCCAACATACAAACTATTAAAACGAGTATACAGACCCCAGTGCCACAGTAAACACAGATATCTAAGCCCCACGTAAAGTTATAAAAATTATAAAAAAGCAGTGTTATTTAGACCGGCTGTCAGAGTTTCAGCAGTCTGATCTAATGAACTGACTGACAGTCTGACAGAGTAGTGAATAAATAAAGAGTACATTATACCAACACTAGAAGAGAGTGATGTATAGCTGTAGAATACAATACACAATATAAAGAATACACTATAATACTCTAAAACTTATAATACAATAAATATGACAAACTAAAATATAAACAGGTTAACATACTCTAATTGTTTTTTAATAACTGATGATTTTGATGATCGATGAATTTAGATTGTATGGACCCAGTAGTAGAGGTAAAATACTGCCCCCCTTTAAAAGGGACATTATTAGACACTTGCCTTATCACTCAAGATCACTGTAAACCCCCTTTTGTATTACGCCGACTATAGACACCATGTCACCATCCCTCCTAAAGTCTAGACATAATAGGCAACCGTCCCAAAGATGCCGCAAAAGACAGATTGAGGACCACAGATATTCTTGCTCTGGGCAGACTACACCAGGAAAAAACAACTAGGAGGAAAGACAGCAACACAGCCAAGTAGCCCTGAGAAGGAAGTGAGCTTGTTCAGGCCAGGTCAGGCTAAAGTTGTACAATTTACATTTTTAACAAGTAACACAACGTATTGTTTTCTTGGATGCCCCTTTGAGCTTTGATTTAATAAGTGAAATATACCCCGAAATATGTGTACGCTGTTTTTTAAAAACATAGTAAACAAGACAAAGTGAAGTCTAACTACTCATTGTATAATAATCAGGTAATCACAGTTACCTATCCAAGACTTTGGGAGTTGAAACAAACAGACAAAGCGAGCTGGCAGCCACCTACAGTATACGCAGGATATGCTGTTCCTTCAGACTCTGTAGGATTGGACCACTGTCACCTGCCAAGGCTTCCCCTGGAGAATGGATTCTTTCAGCTACGAGGATGATTTTAGCAGCTTGCACTTTGAACACCACAAGTATGATGCTTTTGTATAGATAGAAGTTTTGTATTGTTCAAGAAACCAAAAATGCAAAGACAATCAGAGTACTTTATTTCCCACAATGATAGGTTAAGCCATAATATTCTACATGATCGTAAGCACAGAATAAATAGCATGGAAGAAATTGTATCCTGGCTGGCTGCCCTGATGCAGCACAATGACAAACAAAAATACCTTAGAGGCAGAACCACGGCAAAGACCAGTATTTACCAAAGTAGGGTTTGGCAAGTCTCACAGTTGGAGGCCCCAAGGACTTTGCAGCTAATGAATGAAGTCATTCATTTGATGTCACAATAGCAAGACATATTTCAACATGTTTTAGTATAGCTTTAGAGGTTACTCCAAAACGCCAGCCTACACTAGCCAAGACCCCGTCATGATGGACTGTTTAAAAAACAAGGATCAAACCAGCCACATTGCCAAAGTGGGTCAGTGGCCCCTTCCCCACTTCCAACCTATTTCCGGGTCCTGGCCAGGACCACAACCATCTTCAAATGTATAGGAGGAAAGCCTTTTCATAATTGGTGTCAGAGGAAATAACTGTTATTGTGATAAATGATCCAATCAAGTTAAAAAGGACCATAGAATAGATCTTAATGACATCAGCAAAATTAAATTGTCTCAAGATAGTGTATTTTTGGTATTTGTATCTCAGTTTAGTTTAGTAGAACTAAACTAGATAATTATAAAATTTAAATAAACACAATTTAATAATTGATTATCTGTTGTGATATATTTTTAAGAAGTAATATGTTTAAAATCACAGAAAATCCTTGTAACCTTACACCCTAATTACATACAGTGTTTCCATCCATACCTTTGACCTGCAAGTGTCGCTCTTACTATTGTGTCCAGGTTCATTTTGGCTTTTTACTGTTTGTTTTATGGTCACCTGTAGGTACCTATACAACCAATATGAACGGGCACATTATTCTGATTGGGTCCATTCATTTCACCAACACTGGGTTCAAAGTAATGCTTTATCTAAAATATCACAGTTAATAGTGGTGTCTACTATGGAACGCCTGCCCTTCTGTGTGTTAGCTGAGGTGGCTATCAGAAGTGGTAACAGTGTGAACCCACTGTTTCCCTCTATATCCTCTTTCATATTGGCTTGCTTAAGAAAACACTCTCTGGGTTAATCTCCACACATCTCTTATTGTTCAAAAGCAGACTGTGTGTGTTTGTGTATGCCATTCGCATTTTTGTGGATGACTTGTGCGTGTGTGTCGTTGATCAAAGAGCAATGGCTGCATGGAAAAAAAAAAAAAGAGAGGAGTGACCCAAAAATAAAACAGAAAATAGGAGGACCCATGAAGAGGATAAAGAAAAAGATAGATTAAGAAAATAAATGTAAATAGTAGATCATTAGAGCAGCAATGTGATGAAGAGATTCTTATCTTGAAAAGGCATGAAAATAAGTTAAACATAGCTAGGGAGAGGAAGGAGGGTTCAGAGGAAAATAGAAAGGGTTAAGGAAGAGATAGAAAATGAGAACGTGAACGGAAAAGAAATATACGGTAGACTGAACAGGGACAACAGAAAGCTGTAGTAGAGAGCTCAGACGTTAATGGCTCTCTGTGGATCGTGTTTTTGCAATATAATAGTTGTCTATATAGCTTCCCTTTTACGGAAATATTCCCTGAATTATCTGGTAAATTCTCTGCCTGGCAAACCCATCAATACTAGCTTACACACATTTTTGAAGTCAGGTCACAATTGCCTTTTATCCTTTAAATACATTGTGATTGGGACATAATCATTTATGTAGTAGGAGAAGAGAAGCCACTAAATTGGCCTTTTGACACTCAGGTCCTGACCCATGCAGAGGTTATCATTGTGACCTAGAGATAAGCAGGTCCACAGCAGGGACGTGCGGTCAGGGGAGGCAGAGCTGATGTGACATAAAACCACAGTGAACAAACACCAGGTGAGGCAGACAGTACTTTGCCGCACTGAAGAGGACACATGTGAGCCCACAAGTTCATGTTGCTGCTGTTCTTCTACGAAGAGACGGTAGCGCCAACAAGCTACTGCTAGCTAAAATCAGAGTCAGGTGCACTGTAGCACCGTTTAGTTTAGATTTGTTTAAAGGTAAGACCACAATTTAATTGAAAATGGGATCTGACTAAGAGAAAGCAATCCAATATTTAAATTAAAAACTACATTTTGACCTTAAATAAAATATGATTTTGTTAATAGTGTCTAGGTCTGTATTAAAATTAATCAAAGCATCAGACTAAAATCGCTATGGAGGGTGCAGAGCAAATACCTCTCTGAGCCGCTATAAATGTAACCTTCTCTTTTGGCCAAATATGTACCTTACTGTTATATATAAAGAATGCTGATTATGAGATATGAAAAATAACCAGTAGTCAATGTTCATGCTGCCAAGAAATGGTGAATAGCTACTCAGTTGGATTCATATATTTGTAAATCTGACTCTGAAAGAGTCAGTGCCTCCCCAGCCATGAACCTCACCGCATGTCACTGGTCCACAGTCAAGCCTGGTGATAATGATATCTAGCTTATCTTCATGGTATCCTTAAGAAAGAAGCCAGGTAGCATCACTGCAAATAGTGTGCTTGCCAACAAGTAATTTAGACTTGAATTGAGTCTTAGAAAGAGCTGCTTGTTTTATTACAAAACCTGCCAGTGGAGGCGAGATCATTTTATGCTTCAAGTGACTGCAATGAGGCGTAATTATCTATGAGTATCAGATTTAACAAAATGCTCGAAACAAGTTGTTTCGAAGACATACTGTCTTTTGGATCAGACAAAATTACTTTTAAAGCCACAGACTCTGACTGCATTTAATATCTGAATTAGGGGCTGAGAAGTCCTTCAGAGCTGACTGAACAAATTTGGAAAACTTTACAGTCAACATACATTTATTGCTTATATTGTTGCAGCTGTGACTTCTCACAATGATGACACAGAGGATTGGAAAGACCGCAAGCCATGCTAAGGTTTAAAAGGTTTCAATTCGAAGGTATCACTTTTCGTCTGACTTGCAGTCGAGCACTGTGACATAGCTAATTCCATCTCCTGTAACAAGTGGGGTTTTTTTACCTCTGGGGCACTCATATCCTTTTCTAGCTCCTCAGTAAATTAATTACCATGTGTTAATTACAGCCAGTACACCTGAGTCCCCAGGCTGCCAGGGTAGGGGTTTCATCAAACACTAGTGACAGTCATTAGCGTCCTTATTAAGTCTCGTATAGCCAAATGCCACTAAAGAGTCCATGGGAACTGGCAGCATCTGGAGGACCCAAAGCACGCAAGGGATGTGCTTTGGGTCCTCCAGATGCTGCCAGTGGAGGACCATTTTATAAGGGTACGGACAGCATGTGGTTGTTAAACTATGCCCCTCTTGTACTTCTATGCTCTGTATATATAGAAATAGTGTGTCTAAATGGCTTTTGAGGGAAGAAACTTATAATACAATACATATTTATATTTTCTCAAGTAATAAATCATTCCTGTACACCTCCATGTTTGTGTAGTGACAGCTTTTATATCTGTTTCATCTGAGTGGGGTGACAGATTCCGCATTTGCCAAGGTCTGACACGGTTTCAGCTGTTTGCACATTCTATTGTTTCACACAACATGGTATATTTAACATCCACGCAGGAGCTGCAACTGCATGGTATAATTCCTATTAGCATATTCATTCTGTTAGAGTTTCAGCAAGACTGTCTAGGTAGGTAGTGTTTCGTCTTTTGAAATGCAAGGTGCATTATTCATTTCAGATACTTCTACTCTTTCCACATCCTCCTCTCTCTCGCTCTCAATTGTTTTCAATTGTCACAGTTGACTGGTACTATATTCCAGTTTTCCCTTCAGGCAAACACACTGAACAACTAAACAATTCCTCCATTTCCATGCATGGCGGGATACAGTATCATTCACATTTACTTAGAGACATGCTGGCAAACAGACACAAAGGACAACAACACTACACAAACGTCCTGAGGTTTGAGTCACACTCTTTTGTCTGCAACAACTTGTAATCACTGTCAGGGTCAAGCAGATCGAATTGAAATGCTTCGACACTCAAATGGATGGTGTTCTTTCAGCTTTTGCTGATATACACTGCTGCGCTACAGAAAAGAACGTGTCAATAAGAAAGCAACGATGTCCTGCACATTGGCAGGAACTAATTTCTACAGTAATGTAAAATATGAAAAAGAAAAGGCATTCCTTTTCTTTAATATACCATACATGAACGTAACTCCACATGGGTGTGAATATGTCATTTCCTGCTTGAATGACAAGTTACAGAAGGGGATTGATAAAACACCTGAGAGTTATAAATTGGTGAGCTGGGAATAGGGAGTACCCAGAAAAATAAAGGAATGCACAGGTAAAGCTTTCACCCAAATAGGCAGCACGCACTGAGAATACAATAAAAGATAATGAACACACTAAAGACGTGCAGTTTTCGCAAACTACAGTTTTTTCCCTTAAGGTGTTTCCAAGTAACAGGTGCAGAGAGTACTATGTCCCCATTATTTTAACATAACAGTCAATTTACAAAACTTCACATAACACAACATAAGCAAATCGATTTCAGCATCTAAAACCATGGACGAATCCCCTTCTGTATCATGAAATCACATTGATCTAACCTTGAAGGATAAAAATGTCTCAGAATTTTTCAGGGTCACTCCACAGGTACTATCATCACAGCTCAGCTCAGTTATGATTACCAATGGCCCACAATGTCCTCCACACTAATTGCAGGTGTTACTGGACAGGTAGGAAAGGTAAAGCAGTTTCAGCTTCTACAAAGATCCATTGTCTGAATAGTGAGCTTGTCACAGGGAATTAAAGGTGCCTTGTTTTGGGGGATGACAGCTGCTGCCAACCCTACTTTTCTCAACTTACCCCCATGTCACCATTAACAATGCCACATTGACCTCTGCATGAACCAAGGAGCTTCATATGTACTAAAGAGAAGCAGAGTGTGAGACAACGCCTATGTGGGACACAGAATATTAGAATGGTTCAGTGTCGTCCAGCAGAACGGAAAGAGGTGACCCTTAACTACTGTACACAAATCTGCTTCTGTTTTAGTCGTCTAAGTCCATAATTGTGTTCTGACAAACTAAATACTGTAGCTTGTGAAATTACACAAGACTACTACACAAACCCTAACTTTAAACCAAGAAAAATAAACTATGTATTTCAAAAGTAGATCTAAACTCAAATCAATTTTACATAGATACAATTAGTTTTAATTAGGTTGCATCATAAATAAACAAAAGGTCTGTTCTCATTAGTTAATGCAGAACACTGAAGTTGCGCTTGTATTGGCTGATTGGCATCAACTGTTTCCAATATTCTTCACAATGACTGGCTCATTCACAGCTGTGTGTCTAGTAACATCCAATCATATTTATGCAGGTGTACTGTATAACCAGGCACTGTTAACTCTGCTGACCATGATAATGCCAACACCATTTGCATTTGCTGAATCAGCTCTGTCCAACCCACCAACATCCTCCTTATAAAGTATTGTATTTTTTTCGTATACATTTCCTCCATACGGATATGTGTGACAGGGCCTTTACACTGTTGACTCTCCTTACAGCCATCTGAAGGCAGCAGGTATGTCTTTCATCAGCAGTCTCTAACTGAAGTAATGATGCGCACTGTCAAGCAAACAATACGCAGGTTACATTTTGTGCAACCAGCATTAGACTGTTGTAAAATAACCAGATAGCCCCTCTCTGCTATGTATTTATTGTATTAATTATTCTACACAATTCTTTTAATAACATGTTGAATTAAAAACACCAAACATTGAGTGTTAATAGGCCTGTACTTGTTTGAATGAAGATGTTTTTACTTTTCAGTTTTATTAAGTGAATTGCCCTAAAATACTGGTGCGTGCATTCATTGTTTCTGTGTCTTCTAAAGTAGGTGTGTCTTTGCAAGGTGTGCATGTGCAAGCATATTGTTCTCATGTAAAGCCATTGTCTGACATGGGAGACAAGCCTATAGGCATTAGATTGCCTGTATATGCACTCATTACGGGAAAAGGATATCAGCTCGCTGCAGTGGGGCATGGACAACAAAGGACATGGTGTCCTTTGTGTAAAAGATAGAAGAGGCGGAATTCAAGAGGCTCTTAGCATGAGGGCTGATGAGCATGATACTGGAGTTTCATGGTGAAACACTGGGGGCCCACAAGAGGTTTGTAAATGTGACAGTGGAGAGATTAACAGCATATGAACTGTAATGTAATGTGACCTGTAATATGGGGCAGCAAAAATTAAACCAGAAATAAATACTTATAAAACAACACGCATGCGTACACTGCCCTGAAGTCACTCACAAAAGGCAGCTGCTGGAGACCTGCTGCGAGTGTGTGATTGTGACTCTCTGGGGTTCCATTTCTTGTGTGTGTGTGTGTGTGTGTGTGTGTGTGTGTGTGTGTGTGTGTGTGTGTGTGTGTGTGTGTGTGTGTGTGTGTGTGTTGAATGTGATTCCATGTCAGTGCATACTTGCCTTTGCAGCTGTCGCAACCCAGCATCACCGTTCTGTGTTCACCCACGCCACCACCAACACACCCTTGGAGGATTAGCTGCCTCGCATGCTGGGCACCACATAACAGCCAATCATGTATTCATAGGAAATTCAATTTTCTCCGGCACACTGGGATGATTTGTAGCCTGACACGGCTCTGTCTCGCCCTGCGAATTGTATCTCAAATTGAAAAAGCAAACGTTTTTACAATGGAGCAAAATGTAGGAATTTGAGGCGGGGCGGTGGTGGGAAAAATAATTAATGTGTGCGTATTTGCAGTCCACAGTGGAGCGAAGCACTGACTTATTTTTTATACCCTTCCCCGATGAGAGAAATGTATCTGCATATTAATGCTATTGTGCCAATTATTATTGTGTTTATTTGAAGCTGGTGACAACAGCGTACCCTCTTCTCTTTGACTTTGCATTCCAGTCCTATAATACAAAGGTTTTCCTAACCTCCACTATCATATAGTAATATGTTTTTTACGTCCGTGTTTCCCCTTCTTTCGGAATCATTAACATTATGTGCCCCATCCCAATATCCATCTCAAGATAATCTGTCTGTCAAAGAAATAAATAATTGTCATAGCAGTCATGGAGGTGGCACCTTAGGGACTCATGTTATGCAGGTGCCAACGGGTTAGTTGAAGGCAAAAAAATTGTCATACGGTTGTTTCTTCCAAAATCCCCCATCATGCTTTGCTCATTTTCCCTCCTTGCGTTTTCACTTCTCCCAGCGGTGACGGCCTGAATATACAGATAACGCTGCTGTGATTTAACAATGGAGACTTGGTATATGCCAGGGTCACAGGTCAGGAGGAAGAGGTGCTGTCATGGTCTTGGTTTTTCGTGTTTCGTGTTTTAATTTTTGAAAACTTTACTCCCTTTGTATCATGTTAAGTCTTACTTCCTGTCTTTGTGTTTTCCCTCCTTTTGTGATTGTTGATTTGATCCTCCTGTGTCCAATCACCCTGCCTCGTGCTTCCTCGTGCTCCCTCGTGCCAATCCTGGTTTGTTCTTTCTGTTTTACTTTTTACCTTTTGTATTTTTAAGCTTTTGTTAATAAAGCTCTCTTTTTGTTAAACACTGTCGTCTGTGTGCTGCATTTTGGTTCACCCCTTTTTCCACTAGCGTAACAGAACGAACTGATCAAAGATGGACCCAGCAGATCTTTTCGAGGATGAACTTTATATTTTTACCTATGCTTTAATGTGTCAAAACAAGAGATTGCAGGCCACCTTCTTTGCAGCTAGCCAGCTCGCTGATCCTCCTGCTCCAGCCCCTGATCCATTCCTGGGTACTGGGCCCTGGGAGGTCCTCCGAGCCTCCAGAGGACTTCCCGGCTTCGGAGCAAAGGATTCAGACGGTGGTATATCAGCTCCCAGTCCCGTGCTGCCGGACCGCTCGAGAGCCCAGTCCCTGCTGCCGGGCCGCTCGAGAACCCAGTTCCAGTGTTCTCCCTGACTCCAGACATCCCAGTGTTAGCGTTCTCCACATACCCCAGTGTTCTCCAGAGACCCCAGTGTTCCAGCGTTCTCCACAGACCCCAGTGTTCCAGTGTTCTCCAGAGACCCCAGTGTTCCAGTGTTCTCCAGAGACCCCAGTGTTCCAGCACTTTCTAGCCCGCCCTCGCCGGCCTCCAGAGCAGCCTCACTGCCTTCCAGAGCTCCACTCGTCTGGCCGTCTTCCTCCCCTTCCCCCGGAGCTTCTCCTTTGCCCTTAGTTCCCTGGCCATGTTTGTCCCTTAAGTTTAGACCTAGACGTTACCGTTCATCAAGATAGATCTCAGCCCCAAGGCTTTTTGTGATGGAGCTTCAAATCTCATATGGATATGGGTCAATATGGAGATACCCCCTCAAAGAAAAAGAGATACAAATAGAAACTGAGGAGCTTTAAATATTGAGATATTTCTGAGGAATATTCTTGAAACCTTTTTTTATCATTCTTCATTCTTCATTCTTCACTAATTATATCTTCTCTCTAACCAGCAGTAAGTCGGATGATTTATCCTGACTCCTCCTAGGTGAGAAACACATGTAATTTAAAAAGGTTTAAAGAAAACAGTAGAATGTCATGGTAGAAGCAGGTTTGACTTTTGATATCGCTCTGGTATAACATAGTTTGCTAAATTAATAAAATGGCATAGCATTCGACAGACTTATCCGCCTATTAAGTTGTCTATCTGCAAACCTTGACTCAACATCCCTGCTGTCAGCCTCAAGCTACAACGTATAAATTAGAATGGGAAATCTGTATTAACAATTTGCATAGCTGCATTTCTCCAAGGTTTACCACTTCTCAAATTTGGTGAGACCGTCCACCGCTCAGTTTAATTAACTCAAGAAACCTTCGAGGACTAGCTCACGCTAAGATGACAGACCCGCTCGTATTATTATCCACCATGTTACACATGAGCATTGATTTTGTGACGAGGAAGTGCAAAAATGCAACAATCTCCAACCCTTTTTTAAAATGCTGTGAGCGTTGTCCATTCAGGACCTGTGCTCATCGCCAATGAGCCATAGCCTAGCTCTTTTTAGTAGAAGCAGTGCTATTGAGAATGAGGTCATGGGGATTTTGGCAGCCATTGTGACGGATGTGGAGAGAGACACAAGCAAGAACCATAACACCCCTTTTCTGCAACACACATACTCCCTAACCAGTGTGTCAAAACATGCTGAGTGTTAGGCCAGTATCAGTAGCTGACTGGGAAACAAGGGCAGCTTCTTGGCAACTGGCTTCGATGTTGGAGGCCAGTTCCAGTAAAAGGATTTATGAGGGAAAGAGGAAGAAAAGAAAAAAGTTTATCTTTTTCATTTGACAATCAAAACACTAGCAGAGCAACCAAACCAATGCAGAGATATAGTATGCAAACAACGCAATCAAAAACCTCAAAGAGGACTTTTAATTTAAACCGATCAGACATTGTGTTATTTTGCTTGTGAATGGCCAGTGACTGACTGAGTGTCTTTCACTGGCTGGAGAATTGGAGAAGGAGGAAAGGATAGAGAAAAGGGCTTTGAGAAAGTCGAGGTGTAACAGAGGACGAAGCGGGGGGGATTGGGTTTAACAAGGCTGTAACACTGCAGAAAAGAATGTCCTTTTTCCATGGATTACTGTAATGGGACTATCAGGGACAGATGGCATGGCAACGCAGGTATGCATGGCATCAAAGAGAGATACAGTGTCATATTTTATAATCAAGGATACCGTTTTCATCAGTTGTGTACTACAGAACTTCTTAGTCTGATGTTACTCAGACTGAGTTACACTCTACAGTGCATATCCCTCGGAGTACAGAAACAAGGTCAGGTCCAACAGTGACCAAACATTTTATCAGATAATAATTCAAAAAGCCTCTTTTGTAGATTTTAGTCAGCAAAATACACGGCTTAGTTTTAATGGCATCATACTCAGTACATATAGGTCTACTCATAAAGAAACAGGTCTACAACTGTAATGTTGTAGACTTGTAGAAAGCAACTTTGCAGCAGCCTCACAAAGCCAGCGCACAAATAGTGCTCACTCATTGTGGTCTGGTTCAATGGAGTTTGGAAACGTATCATTTTAAGTAGACATAGTAGCTTTTTAAGGGGCATTTAACCACATTGCTTGGTCTTCTTTATCATTAATTCATACTATTTCGGAAAAGCACAAATAATGCTATGGAAACAGATATTTCTTCTACTCGAAATCCCTTGTTATTATTCGGGGGGGAGCTTATTGATGTGTGTGTGTGTCAGTTATGTCTTCAAATCAATTCATATCATTGTGGATAGTCACAAGTTAAAAATGCCCATTCTGTTTGCTTACATTACTACATTACATTACTTAAAATTATTGCTATATTCTGTAGTTGCCCCCTTGGAGTCAGCGCAGGGTTTGAAGGCATCATTATACATAATAAGCAGCCATGTGCTTCTGTTTGTCAATGGGTCCAACATTTATACATCACAATTAGGCTTAGAACAGGCTCAGTTCTAACCATTGGCACGGGACAATGCCCCCCCTAAAGTAGCCTCCCCTCACGCAACATTTAAAAATTTGAAAGTATAAATGTTTTCCTCGATTCAGCCAATCATAAAAATGCCACATCAAAATTATATGTTTTTGCTAATATCTGATTGGTTGGTTTGGCCTGATAAAATGGGACATAGCAAGAGAGCGGTGTCACTATTCAGATCAGTAGACACAGTCACTTGATTACTCTACAGCAGGGGTGTCAAACATGCAGCAACTGGCCCACCAGAGGGTCCAATCCGGCCCGCGGGAGGACTTTGCAAAGTGTAAAAACTAGTTGTTTTGATCATAGAGCAAAATACTGTTCCAGATACCTGTGACGAAATGTTTTGTGCCTTTGTAGATACACTGTGATCTGTAAGTTGTAATGCACATGTGTAATTGATAAAATGATATAGTTGAAATTGCACCTTTTTTTAAAGATCAAATTTGAACGAATGTACGTGTACTTTTTTTCACTAAAACGAAGGGAAGAATTTGGAGTTGTCGTTATTTATAGGTTATTATGCTATGATTTTACTGGTCCGGCCCACTTGAGATCAAATTGTGCTGTATGTGGCCCCTGAACTAAAATGAGTTTGACACACCTGCTCTTCACAGACTGCCTGTACTCGTTTGGTGTTAGCCTAGCTTGTTGAATGCCTCAGAATAGCATATCTGAGGGAGTTTCAGTTGGTCTACGAGATTTGAGTTTTAAGTACTGGTGGTTGTAGATAGTTTAACTTGCATGTTACATTTGGTTGTGTCTTTTCACACTCTTTCTCTCCAGAGAATATTTGATTTTGTAATACTGGTGGTAGTCAAGTTGCATCCAGATGTAGTTAGTTAGCTGACTAAATTTAAATACTTGTTCATACATTTTAATAAAGAAGCAAGCTTAAAAATAGCAATGCTCCAGACAAATGTATGGAGGGTGATCATGAACCCTTAATACCTCCCTTCTGTAAACGGGTTGTGGCTATGGACAACCTAATCAGTATCAAAAGTGCTTGTTATTTATGCAAGAGGCCTTGCAGAAATAAACCCTATTGTTCAATGTACATCATGACCTTCATGAAAGAAAAACATCTAGTGGGTGCCTGGTCTCATAATTTCTTCAGGGTGAAGATTACTAGGGGTTTACAGACTGCCACACTTGAATCACATCCTCATCCTGACATCTACTGTCTGTCAGACTGTCCTGACATCTACTGTCTGACACTGATAATAGGCTTATTTATTTATTTTGTATTTATTTGATGAGTCATACTGTACAGCAGGGGTGGGGAACCTTTTTCATATCAAGGGCCATTTTCTAGGGCCGTACTAATTATTGAACTCATAACCTCTGCAAAAATGTTTTAAGACAAAGCCCATTCATTTCACCTTTCTTATATGCTGTGCAAAAAAGCAACTTTTTTATCCATGTATCTTTCTGTTTTATCAGAAATCAGCAATCCTTTATTAGTCCCACAACGGGGACATTTATCTTGTCACAGCAAAAGAACATATGAAGTAAAGGCAGTACACAATAATTAAATAGAATAAAAAATAATATGAGTACCAAGTGGTTGATAGAAAAAGAAAGTGAATATTGCATATGGTAATGATAATTGCACAGCAGTGGTGGAATAGTCTGTTCTTGGTGTGGTGGTCTACCTCTCTATCTATCCATGTTTTTATGTTGCGCTCTGGAGAGAGCTGCTTGTTGGGCCAAACTCCGCCTTTAAGAGTTTTCACCTTGCCAAGCTGAGAGGACAAGTTAGGAAGAAAAGAAGGTAGTTTGTAAGCAATAGAACACACACACACACACACACACACACACACACACACACACACACACACACACACACACACACACACACTCTTGATATATAGCACTGCAGGAACAAACAGACAACAATTTCTCAGCCCCGCCGCCAGCAGCCTCGGAACAATCAGTAAGACGTTGCGTTTTTTACTTTTATTTAGCTGACGGGCAGCCAGCATCTACCTGGCATCACTTAACACTTAATTAGACAGTAACAATACAGTAGCATACTGCTTCTTGTACCTTCCCAAGATCTCATTAGCAAGGAAGCCATGGCATCGAAGTAACAAGCGCTACCTACCGCCAAGTGGCAAAGTGCTGTCCCATGCCAACACTCAGGCCAAGTGCTGTAGGGATGACCTATTTTTGTGGGCCAACGTCAGAATTTAACATAGCACTCGTTCCGTCGACAAAAAGCCAATGGGTTGCACATCTTGTTCTGGTAGAGATTATTTTTTAAGTTATATTTTTGGGCTTTTCATGCCTTTATGATAGAGAAGTGCAGATTCTTAACAAATTAACATAACGTTTATGATTTCTAAAGCTTGTTAGACATAAGGACATATTATTATAATTTTTACTATATTGCTTATTCTGTACACACGTCATCTATTGCACGTCTGTCCGTCCTGGGATAGGATCCCTCTTCAGTTGCTCTCCCTAAAGTTTCTTCCATTTTTCCCCCTTTAATTGTGGAGTTTCTTTTAGGGAGTTATTTGCTTGTGCGATGCAAGGTTCTAAGGACAGAGGGTGTCGTATGCTGTACAGTCTGTAAAGCCTCTGAGACAAATGTGTAATTTGTGATATTGGGCTATATAAATAAATCTGATTTGATATGGGCACAATTGAGTGCAATAATCACATAAGCTACATAAATTAAATAACCTGACACTTCTTAAAGAATCAACAATAGAATAAAACAGGCTCTACTTCCACCTCTGCATGAAAGTCAATGTTACATGCAAACAGGGTGGTTCAGGTGCTATATAATTTAAAATACTGCAAAAAGAACCTGAATAGTCTTGGACAAATAAAGGCACAGGGGCTCTCTATTGTTGTGAATGTGCTACGTTCATACTAGTGTAGCTGGGTCTTATAAACACTAACACATCTTTTATTTGTGTTTGAATAAAAGAAAGCAAATAATACTAAATACTAGGCATATCTAACTGCACGTCATAGATTAAATGATTTCACACATCAGCTGTTCTTTGTAGCACCTTACTTGTACTCGCAAGAAAGCTATGGTCGCTACCTTGCCAAGAAAACTAGCCTAGCAAGTTTATTAAGAGCAAATAAACAGCTGAATATCCCAACTAATTATTGGTATAATCCATGGCAATGCCACAAACACTAACCATACTAGTGACAAATATAAGCTTCTCATTTAGCTATAAGTTTTTTTGCAAAAATATGATTGATTGGAACATACTCAGCATAAAGAGGGATGATCCAGGGGGTGTTTACTGTACTAAGACTATGTTTTGATATTTATTTTGCCAAAGTATTCCTTTAACTGGAAAATATGTATTTTTTCTGAAGATCAATATTGGCTTGACAAAACATCATAACAATATTTCTTTCAAATGTCCATCATGACATAATGAATGGCAGGCATCAATGTTTAAAGTGAGGAATCCAAGAGCCATCTCATGTTGCAAAAACACACTCAACTGAGTTTAGATGGATGCTGACGCAAGCCTGTTGTAGTGGTACTGTACTATGTAATTTCGAGACAGTGCTGGATTCACAATAAAAAGAGACAGAGGAGAACCAAGCAAACATGTCTAGGATGTGGAGTGTCTCTTTAAGCAGGATGAACGAGGACAGACAAGATAAATTACAAATAAGTCTCTTCTCACATGTGCAAACAATTTTACAATGCAGAACAACCACGGGGCCAAATGCACTGTCGGTTTGGTATGTGAAGCATGAACAAATGGTTTTCGCATTAAGTCAGGACCCTGGAGACCTAGATAGTGTGTGCATTTGCATGTGCATGTGCGCGTGTGACTGGAGAAAGAGAGCATGACTCTGTTTTGTACACCTTATATGTGTGTACACACCTGTATGAGCCAATCTTTACTATGCAAAAAAGGACCTTATTATAAAGCATTATCGTTCCCTCTAAAGACTTGATTTACTACCATGACTTTTAGTCCCCAGGTCAAACTCCAAAAATGCTGAATCCTACACTTCCTACAATGCAACTCGATAGAGTTAAATGGCATCATCTTTCAAACTTCACAACCCTACATTTATTTAGACAAAATAATCTTAACTTGATCAATTTACTAGCTTTTCATGACAACTACAACAAACTACATCAACTGATAAAGACCATGAGGTGTGGTTGAAAGCTCAGTAAGAAAAATCAGTTTTATTTTATTTTTTTCCTGCATCTATGACATGATTGTTTATAAGAAGAGAAGAATGGGAATACAATGTTTTGTTATCTTTGAAATGATGCTTCACACTAAAAAACATTTGAAACAGATGTGACATTAGGACAAAGCAACCAAGCAAATTTCCACTTGGGAGGCTGTGGCTGTGGCTCAGGAGGTAGAGTGGTCATCCACCAGTTGGAAGGCATGTGGTTTGATCCCTGGTCCTCTGCAGTCAGCATGTCAAAGTGTTCTTGGGCAAGATACTGAATCTGTAACCTGTATGAAAATGGGTGAATGCTGACATGTGTTGTAAAGTGCTTTGAAGTGATCATAAAGATTGGAAAAGAGCTATATAAAAGCTGTCCAAAGCACTTATATTTTTCTCTAGAACTCTCCGCTGTATTTGTCTTCCCTCCATTTTTTTCTCCTCTCTATGTTAATGAACAGTGCCACTATCTGTGTGTGTGTGTGTGTGTGTGTGTGTGTGTGTGTGTCTTCCGATGTGTGCATTTCTATCGACGAGGAAACGGAACTCAACATTTAATAGGGTTTCTCTATTTTGTCTGTGTGCTTGCATGTGTGTGTTTTTTTAATCAATTGGGCTGTCCTACAGTAGCCTATGGGATTAATGAGCAGCAAAAGGGGCACTGACAGTCCATACTCTCGTCCCACCCTCTGATGCCATAGGGGAATTATGGGTAATATCTGCCACTTCCTGGTATAAGAGCCCTGCTGTGTGTGAATAAGTGAGGATTAAGAACACTGAATTTATGGATTGATAAATGTTTAAAATATTTAAAATAAATAAACAGTATAGAAGTCAGTGCGGTTAAAAAGAGGACCCAAGAGCAGTACACACAACAGGCAGGTTGCAAACAAAAAGCAAGCTTTAATAAACAAAGCTGAATCCATCACAATGGTATAAAACAGGGCGCAGGCCAAGGAAGAAAACAGGACAAACCAGTTTGGCACAATGAAACACAAAGATCAACGCAGGGATAAACACAGAAGGAACAACCGCACCAGGAAACGTAGATGACATAGGAAGTAAAACAAAGACATGACACAAGGCAAATGTTCCTTACAAAGTAAAACAGGAAACAGAAAAACTAAAAGTCGGGATCATGACAGTAAGTTTAAATCTTGAATTTTAACATGGAAAAATTAATCATCTCACATGGACAAGGGAATTCCATTAGGCTGAAACTGAGTGATATAACAAGCATGCTGCCTTTTCATCTCTTTGATATTTACTTAATAAGGGATGTACCATACATTAAGATTTTACTATGAACAATTACAGTGACAAAAATACGCTGGATAATGAGCTGCTATTCACGAGGAGCTGTAGTTGTGGCCATTGATCACTTATTGTTCTGTTTTCCTTGAATATCTACATGTTCTTAGTCTAAAACACGCCCTTACACACACATACTTCACCAGTTATCTCTGCTCTTCAAGGACACCCCTGGGGAATGCCTGAGGGAAAGCTCTTTTATGCTCTAAGCCATCAATTGACCAATCAAAGCTCGCCAAAGTCAAGTGACTGCCACTGTTGTTGCCACAGTTTTCAATAACAGCACTTTTACTATAAAACTAGATGAACAATTTATCCTCTCAAAACATTTTGCAGCCTGGCAAGAGACGGACGTTGGCCAGAACACAAACATACACAAATTACAATGATGATGTATCTATAGGGAAAACAACAAAAAAGTGAAAACTTGCTATATTCAGGGGCTCTCTATCACACTACAGATTATCCATCATCAAGACAGACATGACAACAGAAGCCATCTGCGCTGTTGACCCCTCTCATCAACCTCATAGACTCAAAAACAAAATGATAAAACAAGAGAGGTGGAGATTCATTTTTCCCACTCATCAATCTGTGCACCACTCATAAATGTCAGCCTGAAAGAAATTGAATGGCACCATTTGTCTGTGTTTATTAGGCTGGGATGAACTCGGTCTCATTGACCTTACAGAGTGCATACCCACTGCAAGTTAATTGAGGATAAGTCAAACTTCCTAAGGCTGGAAGAGTCTGAGTGCTGTAGGATCCCTGCAGATTGCCTCGATTAAAACAAATGATTTTAAGAGGAGATGTAGATAGGGAAGTTCATCACAAGAAAGCCTCAATTTTATTATTATTTTAATGGCCAGTCTTAAATGCCAAACTACTAGAATCCCATAAGTCATTGAATTGTAGTGCCTTGACCTCAAAAATGACTTTGGGCAGTTTGCTTGAGTGTATAAAGTTTGTTTTTTATATCCGTGTTGTTTCTTGTGGTAATTGTAATTACTAAATTACCAAAAGAATTACTAATTTACCAAAAAAAAATGTAAAGTATTTTTTCTGCCAATAAATTGTCCAGTTGCCAAGATTTTTGGATAAGCGCCCTGTATCCCTACAGTATGTTGGCGGGCACTAAACATTGTGGATAATATCACAATTCCAACAGCTATACAGGCAGTTAGCCAGCTGAGAGGCCAACCTTCTTAGCCACTGCTTAGTCTCATCTGTTATCAAACAAGCCAATTAGTTACAGTTACTCTGTGACTTTGTACATTACTTTTTGTCATTATTCAAATCACGGGCTAACGTATGGAGTGCCGGTTGCTGTAAGTTTTGACAGTCTGGTCATTTGCTATTGCAATAACAGGACCGATGAAAAGAAAGACCGCTAAAGATAGCTCGCCCCCCTTCTTTGTAAAATATGGTACAAACACAACACTGAGTGTGCAGAAGCTGTGCATGACGTGTGGTGTTGCTATACAGTAACATGACTGCAAAGTGACATCTAGTAGGTATCAGTGCCAACATTAGAAAGCTACGCTAACTAGCTTCCACATTCCGTGGGAAAGTCGGTTATGGGGCGGCTGTGGCTCAGGAGGTAGAGTGGTTGTCCAGTTGTCTAAGTGTCCATGGGCAAGATACTGAACTGATTGTGTGTGAATGGTTATCCCTACTGATGAGCTGATGTGCACCTTGTACGATAGCCACTGACTCTGTATGAATATGTGTGAATGGGTGAATGCTGACATGTGTTGTAAAGCACTTTGAGTGATCGCAAAGATAAGCCAAATAAGCCTATATTTTGCATCTCTCATGCAGTAAATATGAGCATACTTTGCAAATGTACAAGATTTCGTGCTACTAAAATTTAATTTTTCAATTTCTTGCTGCCATTTGGTCTCACCAATGTGTGAAGGTACCCAGAGCAGCTTTAAATTAAATATCTATTTCCTCTGTTAATAACGCAATACAATGAATGTTACCTGCAAAAGACCCTGTTTACATTATTTACCAATCAATTTGTCATGAATCTACAGCAAATTTGAGAAAAATAGGTATGCTGTCTGTTTCACGGTCTGAATATTTTACCTTTCATGTCATTTCTGTTTTTTTCCTCAGGCACTTTTTTTATGCAGCCACTGCCAGTAAAACAGCAATGTGTTACTGACAAAAAGGCTGTGATTGCAAGTGATGTCCCCACCAGACACTACCACTGAAAGTCTACCGGCGTCTGTCAATATCCATCACAAAGACGGCTCTTGTTTACATGGTGTACTATTTTTGCCTTAGCTGACATCATTGCCACTGTGCCACAGTTGTTAGCATAATTGCATAGCATAGGCAGATGTAAGGCATAAAAAGTGACTACAACATCCATTTTCATATGAGACAAGTCATGTTTCAAATCTTAAATAAACAAGGCATTGCAAAATTCATGGACGAAAAGCTGTATCAATATTTTAGTCATGGCTTCGTTTGACTGAATCAAGCACCAAACTGTCTGCACACTGACTGTGTGCTCAAAGGGTAATAATGTCCTTGGACTTCTGAATGTCATCATACACAGTGGCATTAGTTGGAGTTATTTCAACAGTTAATTATTAGAATATTATATAATATATATAAATATATATATTATAAAAATATAATATAAAAACATTATTAAATGTTGTTTAAATATTGTAAGAAAAAATATATATACAACAATTATATAACAACTATATATATATATATATATATATATATATATATATATATATACATATATATACATATATATATATTACATACATATATATATGTATATATATATATATATATATATATATATATATATATATATATATATACACACACACATGTATACATATATACATATAACCCTAACAAAAATAATAGGAAGATTAAACAAAGGATATAGGTAATAGGTTATGTTCCACTATGAATTATGATTGCCCTGCGCAGCAAAGTGTAAACAGACAATAACAATATGCTCGTGACCCTGAACCACCGTATGATGTAATGGAAGTCTGGGGCGACAGTACTATTTGTGGGGCCCCTGACATGAAAACGTTTTAAAAGTCCTGATCTTTCATCAAAGCCCTGTGCCTGGAAAATTCTAGCTGGACAACCTGGATGCGTAAAAATCACACCGTGGTTCCTTCTCTATGAGAGCCAGGCAGTCTGCGTCTGCATCGGTGTCTGCAAGAACAATAACTTGTTTCTGGTGATGTGCGCTATGGCTGGAGTGATAGATGGTGGAAGGTGACAAAGAGGGGTATGATATGGATGATGCAAATAACAGCTGGTCGGGACGGGACTATTAGAGGATGGGTTACTTACGCTGCTGTTTTCTCCTGTCCAGTGGACCATTGCCTGGTTGTGGGTCGCATCCCCTTTAAGTACAAACGAGCTGCTGAGCAGGGACATTTGTTTTTCCCGGGACAGTGCTCTCCTGAAGCGGAGTGAGCTCTCTGCGCCGACGGCTTCCTCGTCACCGTCCGCCAGTAAGCCCGGCGGGGAGCCTACGTCTCCGCCGCCCATGTCAAACGTACGGTACTCCCCGTCGCGCCGGTTTAAAGCTCCGCTGTCACAGCGCACAGGTCCCGGTAGTGCCATCCAGGCCGAGGCGATTAACAGAAAGACGCAGAGGTGTGCAGTGGCGGAGACAGGTTCTTCGGAGCGCAGAGATGCCATGTTTTGCGCTGTAGTTGCGCTCAGTATCGCGGAAACTGATGGAGAGACCTCTGATGCTTGTGGAAGATAGATAGGTGTATACTGTAAGCCGAGAGAGAAAGAGAGTGATGGGGGAGGGAAGGAGGGAGGAGAACTAGAGCAAAGGCAGACAGTGGGAACAACGTGGACGCATCTCTGTGTGTGGGCCACATGACGGCGCAGCGGTGCCATCTGCTGTCCTACAGCTGCATCACCTTGCAACTGAGCTCAGTCAGTACACATGTATTCAAGTGTCACCACATGAGGAATTTACATTTTAAATATGACATATACCTATTTCAAATCGGTTATCGGTTGTATCACTTGTTCAAGTGTCTGCAACTGATTATATTATTAATTATGGAGCCTAGAGTTAAGTAGTGGGCTTCTAAGAGGCTTTGGCACAAGGAAAATATGACTGTGAACATGAACTATATTGTTCTTGTTGCTTTCATACGTAATTCAAATGTATTAAATTATCCTCAGTGATGTAGGGATTTAGTCTAGTTGATCAAATTACATAACTGTATTACTCTGAGATGCATGCTCATTGTGTAAATGCTCATGTGCAAAATAGTTGAGTCTACTGTCACAGTAACGTAATATAGTAGCTGGTGGAAGAACTGATAATCAGTTCATCTTAAAGGTCAATAACATAACAATAATAATCACATGTGCAACTCATGTTCTGTATTTTTCACAATATGAAGAGTTAAAATGAGCAACTACAGTTTGTGGATGTGGAGCAGACAACATCAAAGAGGGATAATAGCCCACCCCATAATTTTCATCACCATAAAGCCCTACCGCCGTTGTTAAACCATATTCTGTGACCCAACAGATTCTGTGACCTATAGCAGTGCAATTTCACTATCAGGTAACATGCACCATGAATGCAGAAAAATCAGGATCTTTTTTTGTAGTTGATATTTGCTGAATGAATGCAGCTGGCGCAGTCCCTCAGAAAGGAGCTAACACAATTTCCCTCACAGCAAAAAAAATCAAAAGTGACAGCAACTATGGCGAAAACCCATCACCGACTCAGAATTGTAGAATCTCTCGTTTTGGTATGTTAGTGACTGAACTAAAACAGCAATGTTTTTAAATGAAAGATGCCTTTATTTCCCATTAAACAAATGACCTAAAAAGAGGATGTTAGGCTGACCATGAGCAGTCCAGACCATAAGCAAGGAGGCAGAGGCAGGAGAACAAGCAAACCACAAATGTGAGCATTTATTTACAAGATATATTTAAATACAGTGTCACACACAGCTGTCACAATTGACTGCCTTCATGCCTGAGGCCATCCTACTTCCCCTCAATTTCCAAAAGAGCAGCCTTATATAGCCTTAACAGCCTTAAAGCCAGGGGTGTTAACTGTTCTGTGGGAAACACACAGAGGCAAATCAAAACATAATAAACATGAACTCTAAATATTCAACATAAATTCAATAATATAAACGTACACACACGCACACACACACACACACACACACACACACACACACACACACACACACACACACACACACACACACACACCATCCGGCTCTGTGGAACCCTCCCGTGACGATAAGAAATGCGTTGTTTCCACAGGGACTCTTCTAGCCGCGGACCTTGGGAGTTGGAGACAGGAGAGAACAGGTCAGTGTGTTTTATCATGCGGTTATTTCATCTCTGCCTTAGCGTTAAACAATTGTTATGAACTGCCAGTGAGGTTGTTACTTTACCCTTGCTTCTATTCTCTACAGGGCCACGGCCAAGCAAACAGACTGGCGTGGAGAATACACATCCAATCGAAATTATCTCGACATAAACGATCCAATAAAAGGTTGTACACCCAACGGGCTTGTGTCTTTCTTAAACGAATGAATACACGCGTCTGTGCATAATATGAACAAGTATATGGGTTGTGAGCTACACAAACGTAACGGAGACTGAGACCAGACGGCTACTGGGATCACCTTCGTTACAGAGGATCAAAAGGATCAAACCCATGTGTAGAAATAGAAAATATATATATTTTTTAAACTTGCATGTTACTGTATGTTAATGTTTCTCCTTTGCTGTTTTGGATGTCATATCACTTTGTACAACTAACAAAGAAATTGTGACAGTTTTAAGGTAATACTTAAGCATTTAGTTTTGGTTATTAACCCAACATATAAAAAGAACAACACTAACACAGGGTTAAAATTAGTACAGGATAAATAATTCAGTATTATGTTTTATCTACCGAAACTGGGACAATGATCCCAGTGATATGTAGTTTGAATCTTCAACAACGTTAGGAAACAACACTGCAGATCAGATCAGCTGCTCTTCTCACTCACAAACCACGGTTTGAGCGGTGTATCTCGAGCTCTTTGAGAGTGATTTACACGGGCATGGACGAGCACCCTGTCATCTTTCACTGGTTTGGTAAGAAGACAACCAACCCAGCCAGAAACAAAGACATTATATAAGCATCTAAGCTCTTGTATGCCTTCATTTGTGCGTTGGTTGCCCACAATG
The DNA here is from genome assembly GCF_900634415.1 of Cottoperca gobio. Taxonomy (NCBI): domain Eukaryota; kingdom Metazoa; phylum Chordata; class Actinopteri; order Perciformes; family Bovichtidae; genus Cottoperca; species Cottoperca gobio. Next base: position 352,686 of record NC_041372.1, read on the forward strand.
TTTGTAGCACAAGGTAGTTCACAATATCCGGATACTCAATCGGCAGTAATGAATCTAAATCCTCAATATAATCCGACGGCTTTAGCGTGTATGGGTCACGGCACACAGTTTTGTCACGTGTTTGCACACTATCTATTAGTCCCACAACGGGGAAATTTACCTCAAGTTTATAAGCCAACATCTCTATTTGAGCAGTTGGAACAATGACCTAAGACTAAGACATCACAATTTGGTTTTGAGGAAAATGTGTAAATCCTATTGTAAATAGAGAAACTGCTTAGAGACAGTTGGCCCTAAATTCTCCCTGTTTTTTTTGTTGTTTAAGCTTTCCAATATACTACTACATTTTTCTCATTTGGTCTTTGCTTGCCATTTAAAAAATAAAAATGATCAGATGACAAAGCAGTTGGAGAAATTCCTCAAATACACTGCTGAACCGTATTTGCATGATATCAGTCCACTCATCCTCGCCACTGCCCTACTGCCTGTGTGTTGGTGGCCAGCTGGCCAAGAGGTCATAGTTCGCATTTGATCCCATTAAGTAATAGCTCTCCTTTGTGTCCTCCTATCCAATTATTGGTAGAGGCTGGATTGATCAATGACTTGGTGGGTCAGGATTGGTAGATTGGTTGGTGGATTGATCAATGACTTGGTGGGTCAGGATTGATAGGGATAGAATGTCTCTTTAGGATTTCTTCACATCGTAAAGCTGTGGCCACAAAATCACAAAGATGATTTCTCTATCCTTATAACGAAGCGTGTTTGGACCCAAATGCAGCACACAGGAAACCAGCAACAGTTGGTAATGACATTTAATTTCAGAGCTCGGCAGATACAGGGGCGGTGAAATGTTCATGTCAGCCTCCTTCTCGTTCAAGGGTGGATCCTCTAGGTGGTGGATTTGGACGGCTGGTCAGGGTGGCGCTGGTGGAAAGCCCTCATGAGCCGGACATCCAAGATGTGTCGAGCTGGAACCCAGGGCCTCTCTTTTGGACCATACCCTGACCCAGTCGACAATCTTGTTGATCACAAATGGCCCGATGAATCTGGGTATGTCCTGAGCAGCAGATGAAGGCAAAGCAAAATTCCCTCCAAAAATCACTGGGTCAGTCAACAACAACTCCGATGTTGTCTCCGACACAGTTTACATCAGTGTTTTTTTGGAGGGAGTTTTGCACACTCATTGGGGCAACCATGGAGACCATGGAGTTGAAAAACGTGATGTAGGAATAGTTCTGCTATATCATTGGCCGATGATAGCTTGGGCAGGGGCACAAAGTGGGCCATCTTGCTGAACCGATCTACAACCGACAGGATGGTGGTGTGCCTGTTGGAATGTGGCAGAACAGGTAACAAAGTCCAAGGATATGTGGGACCAGGGATGATGGGGCACAGTGTGATCGTTCCAGACCAAGAAAGGCGACTTAGTTCCCTAGAGCTAGTGGTGCAATTTCTCCAGGGCCAACTTCACAGCTAGTAGCTCTCTGTTCCCGATCTCATAGCTGCAGGGCGAGGTCCTCGTCGATGAGGCTGAACGCACCAAAGTCAATGAATGTGGTGAAGACGTGAGACCCATCAGCTAACAGAAGCCAAGCATGGCACAGAGGTCTTTGATTATGCAAAGAGTATTGTGGTTCACCAGTACGTCGTACGTACTACGTCCACAACAAAAAGTAAGTACAAAATGTTAATTATACCAATAAGGATACCACCGGGTTAGCTAAGAGTGCTTTTAACCCATGCTGCCATTTGATGTTTTGGGACACTGACAAGTTATTTCTCACTACCTATAGAGCTAACGTTGTGTATAATCTGGGTTAACTTTATAATTGCTATCACATGATTTTACTCAGGTGTCTCGAACAGGAGCAGAGTCATTTTCTTGTAAGTTTGAGTTGTGTTGTGCAACACATCCTTGGAACATTTGGAAAATAAATTTGTGAAGAGACCTTTGGTAAATATGTAACTAAAATCATTCTTACACCCAGGATTGATGATTGATGAATCGCTTATCCTCCTTTTTGGCCTCCAAAAAAAAGAAAATGCCCAGGCATGTCTCTTTTTGGGTGGGGGACTGATAGGAAAATACAGGAAATACTGATTGTAAAGCACAGCAGGAGACAAGAGACAGGAGGAACGACAGAGTGTTAAACACAGCAGGGGACAGGAGGTGAACTGCTCAATCAAAGAACAGTCCTCAGTCGATTGAATTAGCACGTCTGGGACCTGAGTTGATTAGTACATCTGTGTTTACTGTAAACCCCCATCTTGTAGAACAAATGAAGACTGACCTGGAAGCTCTTCATGACTTCCTGTCCTTTGAATGGATATAAATACTGAGGCTGGGAGAGTTGCTCCGGTGAGCAACACAGCAGACCTTACAAACCTGTATATGTGTGAATTTGATCATCCTTTGTATGAATAAACTCAAGCTCCTTCTTGCAAGAATATAAATTAAACCCTTTTATTGATTTGAATCCTGACTTCGTGGTGTTATTAAGAATATTTTTCCAACAGGGACAGGCAGGTTCTTCATCCATGTGTTGCCGCTACTTGTGCCAAGCTGTACAGTATCCTCTTCCTCCACACATGCTTATCCACAAGTAACGGCACTAGCTCCAGTGGATGTGAAGCCACAATAATTGGGGGTCGCGTCAGCTACAGGCTAATTTTCCCCGACACATGAGTCCATCAGGACTAGGTGAGTAGATGGCCGGCTGCCATGGCCTCATGCATCAGGGAAAACCACGGCCAAGTGGCTCCCGTGTCCTCCCCGTCCTTCCCCGTCCCCATTGGTGGATTCTTGAGCTACTGGAAGATATCAAACAAGGTATTTATTAGTGAGATGTAGACACAATAAAAACACTAGAATCTGATGAAGTGACATTCATAAATGACATTCATAATAATTGCAGCACACACTTAGTTGGATTGTGGCTAATGGCGATTGCTTTGATTATCATACAATGCAGCAAACAGACTTTTCAAAACAAACGTAAAACTGTTAACTCACCCCCAGACCCCCAGGCCTTCTTGAAGAGGCTTCCCTGTGAAGAGGTGTTAATTTTTTCTCTGGTTTAGGACTCTGTCCCTGTTAATTGAGACATAGTTCATACACATCAGTAAAGGCATCATTGTTTCACTCACAGAACATGCAGAAACAATTAATTATAGGCAAATGTATGATTTAGCCTATACAAGTGACAGTTTAGTTCTTTAAATAAGGAGCCAAACATAAAATGTGTCAGCCATGTGAATGCTGGTACTTTTGTTACCGTTTTAACGTGGCATGTAATGAAGAAACACGTGTTTTGTAACCGGGGTCCGACAAATAACAGATGCTGTACAATACACACGTTGGGAGCGTAGGTTTATTTAATAGGGAGGATGCATTTTAACATATAGTTCCAACACAGAGCAGGAAACTGATGCACACACAGAGTTGTGCAGTGTTGTTAAAGATATATAGCTTTCAATATCATAAACCACAATACACTACTAGTATTTAAAAACAATAAAAATAACTTTATATAACAGAACGTTATGCGTCTGCACACATGAAGTATTTATTTCTGGGCACTTACACTGCTTTTCCGCCATGTTCTTCACACGGACAGATGTAGGCTGGAGGAGGGGCTTTTAAGATGAACGATGGTCGCTCCTCGCTCCTCCGAGCTGAAATAAGAGCATTGGGATGGTGCACCAGAACCACTTCCGGTTCAAGCAAGGATCGAGGAGCAAGGAAATATCAAATAAGAGACGTACAAATGAGATGTACAGAGCCAGTTTAAGAGACTTGGGATGTACCCCTGGGTTGTACCCCTTGTGTCTGTCTGTGTCTGGCTGACAAGCTGATTCATCTGCTGCAAGCCACACACATGCTATCAATCAGTTCATCACTTCTCCAGTATTTGAACTCCACCTCTTTACTCAACCAGTGCCAGTTAATTGTTTCTGCCATCATGTTAGCTATCCCTAGTATAAGCAGTGAAGCACTTCTTCTCAGACTTCCTTCTGAGCCTGCTAGCAACCAGCCCAAGACTTGGACTTGGCCCCAGGTGATCCAAGATCTGAGACACGCGTACGGCCAGTATCTTAGGGTTCAGTATCTTGCCCAAAGAGCCGGGGAATCAAACCACTGACCCTCCGACGGTTGGACAACTCTTGTGTTTTATTCTATTTAACTATTGTGTACTCTCTACTTTACTTCATATGTTATTTTGCTGTAACAAGGTACATTTCCCCGTTGTGGGACTAATAAAGGATTTCTGATTCTGAGCTAGTGAGAAGACCTATCACATTGTTGGAGTTGTTGGAAAAATATTGTTTGATTTTTCCACAGTCTAGTTTTCACTCACATATGCAGTGAAATGCTACACTGTATAGCCCGACCTTTGTACATCCTAGCAGGCTGAAGTGGACATAACGGCACAGTAAAGAAAGGATCGACTTATGATCTTTTTTCATTTGATTATGAACCTGCATGCACTTTCTGTGATTCTAGTTAATTGGTGTGCAAGACAAAGTTAAGATGCCTCCTATGTGTGTACATAATTTTGCATATAACATCCCATATTAGAGTACTCTCCCTCTCTATTTCCCAGTCAAAGTCAAAGTGATGGGCTGTTACAGACAGTGGTGGTGACATGGTCTTTTTCTTATATGCTTGCTCTTTCTGCACTGTGAGTGTGAGTATGTTCTGCTGCATATATCTCAGAGAAAGAAGAAAATGATGAATGAGAGTCTTCTGTTGTGTTATGCACTGTCCTCCAGGTTTCCCTCACATTGAGAGAGACTCCCTTCGGGCTCTGTTATGTATTGCATGTGATCCTCTTGCCATGTCTCATATCCACATAAACCACTCCCAAGTCTATTCATTAAAACATGTGTTTGAATGCCCCCTGCCGGTGGTCTGTACAACCTGCCCGTCAAAAAATGACATCTGACCTTAGAGAGCTATTTTCCTTTTCTGATTCTGATCCATGAAAACAAACATCCTTTTGATAAAACTGTTGAAATCTTGTTGGCTTGGAGAAGATCCCCAAACATGAATAATTGAACATCCTTGAATAAGTTGTCTTTCATACATTCTGTGTTTACCCACCAGCTCTTGGCCTTTCTTCCATTACAAGCCGGCTTTGATGTGAGGTGTTATCCTTCTCCATCTGTGTCTATGCCCCTCACTCATTTGTATCTGTCTTCCATCAGCCCTCATCCTCCTTTCTGTAATTATATGTCATTGGATTTGGAGGCAAGTTGCTCATGACTCTCCAGTAAACAAACAGCTCTGTCTGCTCCTCCATCCCCAAGGCTGAATGCTCACAATTAGTATTCATAATGACTAAATTCTTAACCCAGATAAGTACCCAACAAACACTCTCACCATGTGTCCCGAGTCAAACTTTAGTAAACAACTATAATTAACTTGTTTATATAACAGCTGGGCAAAGTATACAACATGAAATTAGCTCAAAATGTATCATCGGAAAGGAGAAAAGCTTTAACCAACAAAACAACATTTTTAAGCCAACATGGACGAGAAGTCCAAGTCCATCCATCCATCGTCTACCGCTTATCCGGGGCGTTCCCAGGCCAATGAGGAGATATAATCTCTCCACCGAGTCCTGGGTCTTCCCCGGGGTCTCCTCCAAGCTGGACGTGCCTGGAACACCTCCCTAGGGAGGCGCCCAGGTGGCATCCTTACGAGAAGTCCAAGTGTTTGAAATAAATGGTAATTTTCACATCTACATTTCCATTTCAACTGAGAGAACTCCATCTGCTGATGAAGATAATGTTATATGGTTGAAAGCTCTAATATAACCACTTTACTAAAAAGACCTTGAGGTGACATTGTTTGCCAGCCAAATATTTTCTTGTGTGGAAAAAGGAAACACAAGATTTTGTGGTAGAGTGTGTGGTCTCTACCTCATGGATGTATGTCAAAGTACCACAATAATGTTGTATTGATAACTCAATATTAGACCTAATTTAACACATAATTTCTAAGAGAAATGTGGGAAAGAGATCTGTACTATACTTATAACGATAAATGGAAAAATATGGTGGCTCAATTAGAGTGGGCAAATTTACAAATTACAAAATCATCCACAGGTATTAATTATTATATTGTTGGAAGTGTAAAAGCAGTACTTTTCTTCATTTAATGTGGCAATGTTCTTTTGTTTTTCCGTTTGGAAACAAGTCATTAAAAGTATCAACACATGGTTGGATAGGCCACTGCCAGAATCTCCCTAGCTGTGCTTATGGGGTATACCTCTTTTACTTATACCCAAACTAAATTATGGATTTGTACTGGCAAGCTTTTTTTGACGCTTTAAGGGTTATTCTTCGTCATTGGAAGAGACTGAGGACAAATAATAACCAAGGAATGTTTTATGAAGTTTGATTTTAGTTTCTGATGTATTTAAAGGAAGGAGCCTAACAGGAGGTAAATATTTATATATATCTACTGTATATATATATACATATATATATCTACTGTATATATATATACAGCACACCTGCATCTGCTCAACTTAAAGAGCACCTAGGCGCCCTGGTAGCTCACCCAGTAGTGTGGGCGATCCATCTACAAAGGCTGAGTCCTTGCCCCAGCTACCCATGGTTCAAGGCTGACCCATGGCCATTTGCTGTATGTCATTCCCCTTCTCTCTCTCCCTCTTTCACAATCTACACTTCACTCTCTATCATTAAAGGCATAAAATGCCCCCCAAAAAATAAAATAAAATAAAAAGACCACTCTGAGGGAGCCACCCGGTGAGGACGATGAGGGTACAGCAGAAGACGCCGAGAAAAATGAAGAAGTGTATGCAGAATTGATTCAACTGTTGGACAATAAAAGCCTATGCGGCGGATGATGGCAGAAAGGTGCTACAGATCCTGAGGGAATATTATGCTGGTAGGGGGAAGCCACGAGTGATTAGTTTATACACTGAGCTAACATCTCCTCAGAAAACTGTCAATGAGAGCGTCACAGACAATGTCATTCGTGCAGAGACTGCTATCACAGCACTGAGGAATGCAGAAGAGACTTTAAGTGATGGCTTGTTGATTGCAATGATTCTGAAGGTCCTGCCAGACTCATTCCAGCCGTTTTTCATCCACATTACACAAAGTGACGAGAAGTTAACTTTCACCGAGTTCAAAGCAAAGCTACGGAGCTATGAGAGCACAGAAAAGTTTAGCTCAAAAGATGATAGCGTGATGAAAGTAAGAAGTGACAGCTGGAACATGAAACTGTCCTGTTATAACTGCGGCCAGAAGGGCCATAAAGCTGTGTAGTGCACTTCTGCTACTGGCAAACACAGGGAACAGAGACAGTGGTGTAGTTTCTGCAAGAGTTCCAAGTATAAAGACACAAACTGCAGGCGGAGAAGACGAGACAAGGTGAAGCAGGCGGTGGATAAAGAGGACCACACGTTTGCTTTCAAGGTCGGTCAGATGGACGAAAGCCTGGTCAGTGAAGTGAAGGTGGAAGTGGAGTGTCCGCCTCATGGTGGACACGGGGGCCACGTCGCACATCGTCAGAGACATTGTGAAATTCACGGACTTTGATGCAAGTTTTGAGCCACAGTGACATGTTTTAGAACAAGCTTGTTCACAAGAGCGGTACGACATTTGACATTCAAGTGTATGATAGACTGTTCTACTTAAGTACTGTTACAGATGAGTTTGATGAATGTCATGGGTGTTACAATATTTAAACATGGCACGAAATTCTACGTCACTGTAATTATGAGGATGTGTTAAAGTTGGAAAGTGTCACAGAGGGGATGAAAATTAGAGGTAAAATTTTAAAGTCTAACCTACAATGTGAAGTGTGTACAAAAGGTAAATTTGCTCAGAGCATTACTAGAGAGCCAGATGAAAGAGCAAAAGTCCCACTTGAACTTGTTCACACAGATTTAGCTGGATCTATAGATCCGCCAGCAAAAGACGAATTCAAGTATGTCTTTGCATTCACTGATGAACTATTCAGGAGCAGTTTGTACATATTGAGTGACACAGTTAAAGGTACAGAGAAGTTTATTGCTGATGTTGCAATTTATGGCAAAATCAAATGCATTAGATCGGATAATGGAACCGAGTTTACATCCAGTGTATTTCAGTCACTGCTCAGCAAAAATGCCATTAGACATGAAACCTCAGTTCCTTAAAATAAGCTTCAGAAATATCAAATCTCTCTCCCCCACCGCTCTCTCTGATGCCATTTCCAGTAAACTGTCCGCCTCCCCGTACCTGCTGTGATAATCCCACAGAACTGGTTCATTGTTATAACAACAAAATCTCCTTCTGTCTTGATCAACTGGCTCCCATCAAAACCAAAACTGTCACATTCACCCACTCAGCTCCCTGGTATACTCCTGAACTCCACACAATGAAATCCCGAAAACGGCAACTTAAAAAACTCTGCAAGAAAACCGATTTAACAGTTCACCGCCAAGCATACTACCTACAAGAATACAAAACTGCCCTTAACACAGCCCGGTCCTCTTACTACTCTTAACTCATACACTCCGGCTCCTCCAACCCCAAGGCTCTCTTCTCCACCATCAACAAACTTCTGAAACCAAACGACACCACTTCCATATCCTTCACAACTGACAAGTGAAACTCTTTTCATAAATAGATACCATCTACAGCAACATGACCACCTCCCCTGCCCTCCCCACCTCCGACCATTCTCTCCCCCCCTTCTCACACTCAGACCCTATCTCAGTTCTCCCCTGTGTCCCCCATGGAGCTCTCCAACATCATGATCGGCATGAAAACCTCCACCTGCACTTTGGATCCCATCTTGTCAAGACCTGTCTCTCAGCAATTTCTCCACTCATCACTCTCATCATCAACTCCTCCCTCAGCTCTGGTTCAGTCCCCCCTTCACTGAAACTGGCTGCTGTCACCCCCATCCTCAAAAAACCTGGACTCAACCCCAACACCATGAGTAATTTCCGGCCCATTTCCAACCTCCCCTTTCTCTCAAAAATACTTGAACGCGTCGTCTCAACCCAACTCAAAATCCACCTCAACTCCAACAATCTGTTTGAACCATTCCAATCCGGGATCCGCTCACAACACAGCACAGAAACAACCCTCCTGAAAGTCACCAACGACCTCCTCCTCTCCTCCGACTCTGGACACCTCACCATTCTCATTCTCCTCGATCTCACTGCAGCTTTTGACACCATCCACCACACCATCCTGCTCTCCCGTCTCGAAACCTCCCTAAACATCACCGGCACTAGTCTCTCTCCGGGTTAAAGTCATACCTCATAAACCGGCAACAGTTCATCAATATTAACAAATGCACATCCTCCCCTGCTCTCCTGCTCCCCTGTCCCAAGGCGTCCACCAGGGTTTGGTGCTTGGTTCCTCTCCTCTTCATCCTCTACCTCACATCATACGGCGCCATGGCCTCCACTTCCATTACTACGCCGACAACGTCCAGCTCTACATTTCAACAAAATCCATCACCACTGCAATCCTCTCCACTCTGACCAACAATAACTTCTCCCTTTCCATTGATAACTCCACTCTGTCTCCCTTCCCTCACATCCAGAATCTTGGAGTCATTTTCAACTCTAACTTCAATTTCAATAACCACATTAATCAGATCACCAAAACTGACTTTTTTCTTCACTTTCCTTCCCTGCTGCCGAAACCCTCATCCACGCCTTCATCTCAACCAGACTCGACTATTGCAACAGCCTCCTCCACGGCTCACCATCCAAACTCATCAAAAAACTCCAACACATCCAAAACTCTGCCGCCTGTCTCCTCACCCACACCCACTCCCAGCCTGCAGAACCTCCACTGGCTCCCATTCCCCCAACGCATCCATTTTAAAATCCTCCTCCTCACCGACAAAGCCCTTCACAACCATGCCCCCTCCTACCTCACCGACCTGCTCCATCACCACACTCCCTCTCGCACCCTCCGTTTCTCCGACGCCAACCTCCGTTTCTCCGACGCCAACCTCCTGTCCCAGCCACAAAGGACCAAGCACCGTACCTGGGGTGACAGTGCCTTCTCCATCGCTGCCCCCTCCCTCTGGAACTCACTCCCCAAACACATCCATGACTGTACTGATCTCTCATGTTCAAATCTCAAATCAAAACTCACCTCTTCAGATCTGCTTTTAATGTGTAATTACTTCTATGTATTTTAAATGTTGATGTCCTGTTTTTCTTAATGTAATTTCAAATGTTATATGTACCTGTAAAGCGTCTTTGAGTACCTTTTAAAAGCAGCTTGATAAATAAAATGTATTATTATTATTCACCCCATCAAAATGGGACAGCTGAGAGAAATTGGAGAACTCTCTTTGAAATGGTAAGATGCATGTTAATTGAGAGTAGCCTACCAAAAGATTTGTGGTCATATGCTGTTCAGACTGCTGCAGTTATTCGCAATAGATACTACAACAGACATGTAGGGCAGACTCCATATTATATGTTGACAGGGAAGAAGCTTGATCTTTCAAAAATTAAAACATTTGGGTCAATGTGCTATGCATACAAATACAACAAGAAAAAGTGACCCCCCCAGCCCATATTCCCGCAGCACCTCGCAAAGTATCATCCGTGGGACCCGGTCATGCGCCTTCTCCAGATCCACAAAACACATGTAGACCGGTTGGGCATACTCCCAGGCCTTGCGAGAGTGAAGAGTTGGTCCGTTGTTCCACGACCAGGACGGAATCCGCATTGTAGGGGAACCACCACTCCGGTTTGCCACCCCCTAGGCACTGTCCCAGACTTCCACGCAATGTTGACGAGGCGTGTCCACAGAGACAGCCCCTCCACACCCAAAACCTTCAGCATTTCTGGATGCATCTCATCAACCCCTGGGGCCTTTTCACTGTGGAGTTGTTTGAGTTGGAGTGACCTCCATGTTTTATATTTGTCCAGTGTATATTTGATTTATATCCAGTTTGTTGTTGTGTTGACATGTTTTTTTTATGTATCATTGATACTCTTCCTGTTAATCCTTCATTGGAAAATATACATATAATATTATCAAACAACATTTTTGTGGTCCTGAGTATTTATTTGTCACATTTATGTCATGATCTACAGCCAAAAGTAATGTAGCCATTCAACCCTGTTACTTTACGCAACCCTGTTACTCTGATTTCAACCCTGTTACTATATAATTTTCTGTTAAAATAACCGTAAATAATTTTCTCAGCTCACAAAAGTTTAAACTAATGTCCTGTATGCATAATGTATTTGAGCACATATTTCAAATTAAATACTGAAATTGGTAAAAAGAAACGTGTGACAATTGAAAAGTTGGGCAAGATCGATTAAAAAAGCTACTTAAATTAACATTAAACCAGTTTAATCCAAAACTACATATATGTATTTGTATGTATACATGTATTTAATATAAATGTGACTTTCTTTACTAAATAGTAAAGAGTGTTATTGAAGAATGTTTTTTAATATACCTTTTTCTGCTTATGTATGTATGTGTCACAGGGTTGCACAAAACATTGTACACAACAAATAAAACGTCTAATAAAAAGTGTACATTTGATGCCTTTGCTGGCCAAATAACTTTTTTTGATTGTTTATTATCTGGTTTTTTTTCTAAATACATAACAAAGGTTAATTTCTAAAGTTAAAGTATAAATTGTCCTTCAATTATTGAATTGAATAACGAGGGGATACGTAACCTTTTTGGATACAAAAAACTGTCCTTGGTCACATGTGCAGCTTTCACCTTTCACTTCAACTCAACCAAACTACGTTATTTCTTCTCTGAATCTGATTGGTCAAATGGGAGAGGTGTTCTTCTTATTGACTTCTGATTGGCTCAAACCGCACGCTGCTGCTATCACTAGTGTGCGTCCCGTCAGAGTGCGGCATAAGCAGGAGTTAAAGGCACAGTGGAAAATGGCGAGCTGGTGTGTGCGAGCAGTCAGACAGAGCTACTCACTTGTAGCCTCACCTGTACTAATAAGGTAACATCTTTTATTAAAGACTTTGTTAACCTTAACGGAGCCCGTTAGAGCAATGCACGGCTGAGTTTGGCAGCATGGTGTGTCCTTGTCATCTTAGGGAACGGCATAGTAGTAGCTAGCTAGCAACGTTAGCTTTCGTAACCGACCATAGTCCCTAATGTTGACCTTTATTTGAAAGATACAAACTTGAAACATGTGTTGTGTTTGAGATGGACTGTCTGAAACGCAAGCCTAATCGGTGTTGTGTGTGAGCATAGCATTGCTAGAAGTAGGCTGATGACATAACGTGACATAGTAAACGATGTAACGTTAGTTCAGTGTGCTCAAATAACGTTCAAGGCTGTTTTGTTATGCGAGTTTGACTCGTGTTTGTGTGTGTTTTTAGATCGTAATTATTTTATCTGCTGAAGTGCTTTTTATAATCCATTAACTTCCGTTAGTGTGTTCTGTCTTTTTTAATTGAGAGAATACCAAACTAAATAAATGAAATGTTCCTTTATCGTCAGTGAACATGTACTCTTACCTAAAGCTTTAAATGACATTAGATTAATTATCTGTGAATGGGGTTAGGCGTTATCTCTGCACTGACGTTACTCTGTTGGCTAGAGAAAGACTATGACATATGGTAAATAGGCTTTTCTACTACTTATAATTCTATATGTTAACACAGTTACGCTTGTCATTAGGCTATATTTTATATACAATTTAGGCTATATACTGTAAGTGGGAATTTGTCATTTAATTACTTATAGGGTAATAAAACAACATTAATCTTAGTAAGTACTACTGGCAGTTGTGTTCTTGTCTGATGCCATCAATTAGCAGGTCTGGACAAGGAACCAAAATACCCTGGCATCTGGAGAAGTTAAATAATGTATGCAGTATTTGCATATGGGTTAAACAACTTCCTTTAAAATATTGCATAGGTGTTCAATTGGGGGGAGATCTGATGACATATGCCATAGTATGATTCACATAATTTTCATAATCCCCAAACTGAATGGAATCATCTGCATTTGCTATGTTTCTCAACTCATTTACTCTGGTTTTGCAGTCTTTATATAATACTGTATACAATTTAGTGAGTTACTTTGTCGAGGACACTTATCTTGTAACTGCAATGTTGAATGCCAATGTAATTTACAGTTGATCAGTTTTTGAAACAATGCTGAAGATTTGAACTTTGCAATGGATGATGTATAACACTTGGAAATATTAAGGCTGAGCCAATTATTTTGTGATCGATAATCTAAACAAAAACTTTTTGTGAAATTGCATTGTTCATATTTGCCTTGTTAAGCACAAGGGCCACAGTGTTTTAGTTGCATCCGCTGTCACTTCAGGGGAAAAAAATATTTCATCTGCTTTGGGAGTCTTCAGTGTCTCTGTTCATCTTTATTCTCCATGCCCTTATGAAATCATACTATAATACAGTGTCCTGTATATTATTCAATCAAGTGAATGAATGACAATTAAATGCTATTAAATATGCCTTATCATAAACATTTTTTTTTTTTAAATGATGGGTAATAATAGATTATGACAGCAATTTAGCAAACCTGTCCTTCAAAATGACAGACGACAAGAAAAAGTCTAAAGCAGGGGTGTCAAACATACGGCCCACAGGCCAAAACCTGCCCGCCAGAGGGTCCAATCCGGCACGCGGGATGACTTTGGAAAGTGTAAAATGTTGTTGTTTTGATCATAAAGTAAAATACGTTTTGCGCAATTTCGCCATGTAGCAGGATGTTGGTGTAACTACCAGGTACATCGTCTAATCGGCTCCAAATATCTCATGCATGATAAGAATCCAGGCCTGAGGACATCTACAGGCCAATGGTATAGGCTTTCCCCACCCTCTACACTGTAGCCCTGCCCCCTTTCATAACTCATGAACCAATCGTCTTAGACTCTTGTCTCTTGTAATCAGAAAGTTCCTGTTTCATCAGCGACAAATTGCTCCGCCCCCTTACTCATGAACCGTTAGTCGTCGACCAGAGGTCACATTATCTGAATATTTTTCACCAAAGTCTGATTATTATTTTTTTAAAGAATGACTGTTGAATCTGAAGACTGTTTGTCATTATGACGGATTAGAACACTGACTGAGGGCAATTTATCGTCACTTTAAGTTATTGAAGTCTCCTTCTACAGCGCGTCTCCTCTCCCCTCTGTGAGGAGCAGCGGCGCTATTATTTTTAATTGACAGAGTTGTGTAACATAGTCTAAGATGGAGGATGTTAGCTATTTATATAATGTGTGATTGTGTTCTGCTATTAAACATGCCGATACTGCTTGGTTAGTTGGCTCTAAATTGATGTTATTGATTAGTCAGACTGGCTACGATGTTAGGCGAGAAAGACTTAATGTTATACAATCCTTTTATTAAAGCCAGAAAATATTAATTTATGAGAAATATGCATCAGGAGACATTACTGGTCATACAACGTCAAGTGGAAATGTTGTATGCCGGTGAAACACAGGTGGCATATCACTCGGCATGTGCCGCTCAACGATAATGGCATGCCATTAGCCACTTTTCGATCTTGGCGGCACTCGGATTTCTCCCGGTAAAGAGATTTTTAAGGCTCGGTAAAATAAATCCCACATTCAGTCTTTCCAACTTCTGATCACTTCCCTGGGAGAAATGATTCTTGACTTCAAAACTTTGACTAAAGTGGCGCTGCCAATTCAGTCTCCGGCAGCAAAGCAGGCTAGCCTTCAGAACAAAAATAATACGACCATAAAAAGTTGTCTGTTGGAGGCAAAGACACAAAAACTAATTCTGTAAAATTCCATTGTTTACATTTGCCTGTGTAGGCAGAATGTTCGCACTGTTTTACATGCCTCTGCTGTCACTGCGGTGTAAAAAAATCGTGTGTGTGGACATGAAAAGTGACCGCACACGTCGGATGTCTCTGTTCATCTTTATTTTCCATGCCCTTATAAAGCTAAAAGCTTGTTCTGCATATCAATTATTTAAAAATGTAAATGAATGAATGGCAATTCAATGCTGTTAAATATGCCTTATCATCATTAAAATTATGATAGAAAGTTTACAACCCTGTCCTTCAAAATGAAGGACAACGAGAAGGTCTAACACAGGGGTGTCAAACTCATTACAGAGAGGGACAAAATAAAAAACTGGGACTACGTCGAGGGCCAAATAGTCAACATTTATTGCACGTCTGTCTGAGAGGGATCCCTCCTCAGTTGCTCTCCCTGAGGTTTCTTCCATTTTTCCCCCTTTAATTGTGGGGTTTCTTTTAGGATGTTTTTCATTGTGCGGTGCGAGGTTTACTGTCTGTAAAGCCCACTGGGACAAATTTGTGATATTGGGCTATATAAATAAATTTGATCTTGTCCTTGGACCCCCTACTTCTGGTGCTTTGGTCCCAAACTCAAAGTTGACTGTACTATCATAGAAGACAAAGAAAAAAAACTCCCTCTACGTCTTGTTGTGGAAGTTTTCCTGCTTTACTCTGGAGAGATGTGTGTGTGTATATAAGGTCAAATAAATGGTGATAGAGTTGTCTTTTTACATTTATTTGAGATCTCAAAGGTACCAGTCCTACAGAACACTGGTGTAGTCTGTAGGAGAGCCCAGGTTGGAAGAAAACACATAGGCATTTTATACAATTTGGTTTGGAGACGAGGTGATGAAAAACCACAGGGGGCCGGGCCAAACTGCCCTTTGATGCTTGTAAGGTAATAGTTATGTAAACAGAATATTGAGTGATACACTCAATATTCTGTCTCAGTGAGTTAATCAGTTTGATCAGCATTTGGCTGTGTCCTGTCTTTTGTTAGTTAATCAGGATGAGTCTGTCTTGTATTAGCATCAGTTTGCTTGTTTAACATAGGAAACTTGTACATAATTAAACAGTAGACATTTAAATTGCTATTACAGTCTCCTCCCACCTTCCCACGCAGAGCGCCTCCACGATTATTATGCACAGCCACCCAGCAGAAGAATGGCCATGGGTCAGAGGAGGAGGCTGAGAAGCCGGAGCAGAGTGCAGCAGACACACTCATGAAGGAGAAGTCCCAGCTAGAGGAACAGCTCAAGGACATGACAGTAAGTCAGAGTTGGCTGCAAACACATCCTTAACGTTACTAATTGTCAGGTAGAATAACAACCCAAACAGTGACATTGTTGTTTTCACTGAAATACAAGCTTCCTATGGGCAAGCTTTTACAGCCATATCACTGGTAGATCCTAAAAAAATAAAAATGATTTCCAGACCTAGTAAACATACTTTTTTCCTTTGTGTTTTGCCCTTTTGTCTACACGCAAACTGCCTTTCAAGGTCACTGAATACCTTTTTATAGAACTTCCAGGGTGAAGATTTTCAAACTCGGGAAGACGGGGTCAACAATTGACACTGCTTTTTGTGTTTCAGATTTTTGTAATTTTTTAAACAATGGATGGGATTTTGACAACAAAGAATGAAAACCCTGTTTTCAAAAATACCCTTGTACTTCAGTAAAAAAAAAAAACCTTGAGTTCACTATATAATTCATTGAAAATTATTTGACAGATGAGTCTGCAATTAAAAACAATTGTTTAATTGGCCAAAAGTATGCAATGAGACAGGTTGGCCATTGTAAAAGTAGTATTCGCCATTGTGGTTTGAGCCCCAAAGTTATATACAGATTAGCAATGTTATGTTAACGCTTAACTAAAAATGGCTCAAAAGAATATCCTATATAAGGTGGCTGCACAACAAATTCTATTCATTTGTGAATGGAGGATATTTGAACAATATAAAGTAGTTTTCAGACATGGTAGCTAATTACAGTTTATATGCCTGAGCTTCATTACATAATATAGAAATTGTGTTTTTATGCCATGGATTACTGTTTCTACCATGTTTCCAGGAAAAGTACAAGCGGGCCTTAGCAGACACGGAGAACCTCAGGACAAGGAGTCAGAAGATGATAGAAGATGCTAAATTATATGGTAAGAACTCTCCATTTTGGCTCTGCCGGTTTCAATATTTCAACAGGATCCTACGGCAAACAAAAATAATCTGTTCTAAATCAGTTGTATGTTCCAACCACTAGACGTCACAAAAGGACAACTTTTATGAAGCGATTGTCTGTTGGTTTAGTTTACTTTAACCTCTTACCGTGTCCACCGGCGGGCCCACCAGGAGTTTTATTTTGCCATGTGTTGTGTACAGTCCACCATGCTGGATGTGGTACCCATGCCACATCTTTTTCGAAAGCTTAGATTTTAGATTCTGCTTCCCAAATATAGAGCAAACTCTTAAGCGTTCGATTGACACCTCCATTTGAGCCAATCGCAGCTTCCATGCCTTATCTACAGCCATCAATAGCCAATCAGTGGCAACTTTATAAGGAAGTGCCAGCCCCTCTTCTTTTGGTTACAGTCTTGGTTACGTATCGTGTAGCCAATGAAACGCTGAGAAATTGGTTTATTTTTTTACAATTTTTTTTTTTAATTTTTTTTAAAATTGTATTATATTCAAGTTCATAACAAAAACACAAACACGGTCCACATTTATTGAACAGGATAGACATATTGGAGAAAGTGCAAAAAGATATGGAACATATTTAGGTAGGCTACATTCTCAGAGTATGGACATGTGTCAGAGCCAGATGTTTGGAATCTTTTCTTAGCTGCCAGTTTAATGTTTGGGGTTCTGTGGAAACCCTCAGTGAGTGAAGGTGTGCATCAGTGAGACGACTCCTGTGTGGGTTTTTGTTCAACTTCATCAGAGAAAAGCTGCTCACACAGGTGTTTGCTTCTAAACATGCAAAGCATCTGAGCGGCATGAAGGAGGGGTTGAGGCATTGTTTCGGGGATGAAGCTTGGAAAGCGCCCACAGAGTCATACTTTGCCTTGAGTGAGTCATTACACTGGAGGTCAATCAGCTCCATTTGGATGTTCACAGGTGCTGTTTCCACGTCAACTGCAAACGGATTGCTGAGCATTTTAATTTCTGAGCTGCAAAGTCGGCAAATGCGCTCAGTTTATCAGCAAAATGCGCAGTCGGGAACACAGCGGTGGAGATGGTTTGTCAGTGTTCGGAAACGCGTAATGACCAAAGTGTCCTTGCTGCATCAGAGTCTCCCACAGGCGCAGCTCGGCTTGTCTCACTGCATCATACATGTCCGTGATCACACGGCCCTGAAGTTGGAGGTTGGTTATGTCGCACAAACAGGCCAGCTCACATCGCCTCTTTTTTGTCCCAGAGATCTGTGGTGTGTTTCCCTTTGCTTCCAAAAACGGCCAGATTTCCTCACGCAACTCGAAAAATCTATTCAGCACTTTCCCTCGACTGAGCCATCGCACCGCCATATTCAGACTGTATCTTTTCAGGAAAAGACTTACATTGACTCTTATAAAGTTTCCTGTCTGTGTCACGGTGCTTATTACATGTTCCATCTCCAGAGCTTTACAACACAGCGCTTCCTGGTGTGTGATGCGGTGATACACCGTCAGCTCACCTGCACAGCCTTACGTGGTCTGGTTTGACCACTGTCTATTGTCAGCCACTGCTACACTACATTTTATTATGTCACAAAAGTAAACGCAACATACCATAGGTTGTTTTCTCCTTTTTCTATCTCCACCATATGCATAAAATCTGAGTAGAGAGAAGTTACATTTCAATGCATTGGGATGTGCATGCAAGTCCCTGCTAGGGATCATGATACCAGAGATTTAGTAATTATACCAGTGAAATTCCATGCGACTCCTGATTCCTAATTTGGTTCCACAGTAAAGCACAAAACAATAAGTCCCATGTACTTCATCATAGACTCCTTTTTTTATTACTGTTTGCATACTGGTTTTTGTTTGAAAGTTAAACTGCTCATAATTCTCTTTATCTATTTTATATAGTCGTGAAATCATCTCTCCAAACAACTGTATTTATTCAAGTTTGTCACCAAAAATGTAATTTTATGTGATAATATTTGTAAACCTAACGTTATTTACCTTCACCCGATACGCATTTACTGAATAGAGCTTGAACGCATTACAATGTAATTCAAAGGAACCGCACTCTGTTAACGTTAGCTCTCAGCTGCGTTATTCAGTCAAACATGACTGTGCTTCCCACCTGTCCCCCTGGACTTGTTCTCTGAAAACGGTAGCATTGAATTGGTATCGAAGTATTGGTTCTCATGACATTCCTTGTCCCTGCAACATACATCATAGTACTGCTTTTTTGCGTCTGCCACAAATGGTTGCATGAGAGCTAATAATTAAATATCGATTTTGTGTTTTTGTAAATCAAAACGTAGTATTGCGATACTCGAGTGTATCAATATATCGGGTTTTCTTACACCCCTTATGGATGCATAACATTTATGATACAAAGTCAAAGATTTAAAGCATGTTGAATAATGTTCTAAATTCCTTCCATCACCAGGGATCCAGGGTTTTTGTAAGGACCTGCTGGAGGTGGCCGACATCTTGGAAAAGGCCACCGAGAGTGTGCCAAAGGAGGAGGTTACAAGCCAGAACCCACACCTGAAGAACCTGTTCGACGGCCTAGTGATGACCAAGCTCCAGACTCAGAAGGTCTTCACCAAGCATGGTCTGGTCAAGCTCAATCCTGATGGCCAGAAGTTTGACCCCTACGAGCATGAGGCCCTCTTCCACGCCCCTGTGGAGGGCAAGGAGCCTGGCACTGTAGCCGTGGTAACTAAAGTTGGCTACAAGCTTCATGGTCGCACTCTCAGGCCCGCATTGGTGGGTGTGGCCAAAGCCCCCTAGAAGTGATTATGTAACCGACAAAGTGGGATTTGAATTGTTGCCCGAGTAATGCACAGCAAACTGGTCGAGGGTCGAAGAGACGGGAACCCAACTGAACTGAACTTTGTATCTGGACAATATCCACCAGTTTTTAACAGATACATTTACTTTGTCTGGCAAAGGACAGTCTTTCCTGTAGAATTCCAGCTTGTTATAAGAGTCATTTCAGAGTCGGTATTTGTCAGAGAGAGAGAGAGAGAGATATATATATATATATATATATCTTTTTTTTTTTTTTTTGAAAGCCTCACCTAATCACAGACAGAGGCCTTCATGTCTCCTCTCACAACCATAAATGTTAATTGAAAGAGAAAATTATGTTCCACAAAAAGCTTAACAAATGATCATCAACCTCTAATTGCGAGACCTTTCTGAGGGAGCTATGATGTCAAATCCAACCACAAATGGAGAAGTGCTGATTCTGAACTGCTGGTATCATTCCGGACTTTTGTTTAAAGCCCTAATAATCTTGAAATCGACTCCTCCGTTGTCTTTTCTTGTTTGTGAGTTTGTGAATAAAGCAAGGAATAGTACTTGAGGATCTGAAGAACGGTTGCGATGTTACTTTGTACTAAGTTGAGCTTTCCTAAGCCTTCATGGTAAAACAAATCTTTCTCTCTTTCTGATCAGGCCAGCCTTAGTAATTGTACTGTCCAATGCCACAATTGGGCATCTTAGGAAATGTTTCTTTTACACATCTTGAAATTAAAACAAAAGTTTTTTCTCACTTAGTGCAGAGGTTTTCAAACTGTAAGGCACAGAGGGAGCGATGTTAGGCAAAGATACTGCGCAAGGTATAAAGTATAGGAACAGGCAGTTCTAAAAACAAGAAATGATGGTTATTGCAATTTGGCTCTCTCACTAACATGGTCAACTGCAGCAGCAGTAGTGAATGTCACAGTTTATGGAGCTGATTTAAAAATACCAATGCTAATCTGTGCTAATCTGACTGTAAAATGGCTTTGAATGGTCGGAAAACAAGAAAGGCGCCATCTAAATGCTAGTCCATTCATCAATAAGAAAGAAATAAGAATAACTAAGCTTTGCAATTATTAAATTGTCTCGGACCGATCATGTATTTTTTCCTTACTGAAAATGGAATTTTAATTATAATTCTTGTTCACCAAATGGTTCACTTCTACTTAGGTTAAATTCCTAGTTTCTCTCTTCCATTTCTTAAGCGGGTTTATTATTCATTTATAAACGATGACTATAAACATTGTAACCGATGTAACCTCCTTAACTTGCTGATATTGTGCAACTATTCGATACTCAATTGCGGTCCTCTGTCACTCTAAAGGACAACAAACCCTGACATTTTATGTTTTGATAGGGTTAGTTTTTTCCTTTGTGTCACAAGTACTGCAAATTATTGAAGAGGTGACATGACTGTTTTGAATTATAAAGTGTTTGTACTCTTAATACATGCCTTGTCATGTGCAATAACTAAATAACAGGACAGGAAAAACAGCTCAACTATCAAATGAATTGTATAGCCCAATATCACAAATTATACATGTGTCTCAGTGTGCTTTACAGACTGTACAGGTTACGACACCCTCTGTCCTTAGACCCTCGCATCGCACAAGGAAAAACCTCCTAAAAGAAACCCCATAATTAAAGGGAAAAAATGGAAGAAACCTCAGGGAGAGCAACTGAGGAGGGATCCCTCTCCCAGGACGGACAGACGTGCAATAGATGTCGTGTGTACAGGATAAACAACATAGTAAAAATACAAATATAAATAGCATTTAAACCAGCATTGTATTCGCATAAAAGGTTCCTTTTATGCGAATACAATATTCCAGTCTCTGTAGTAGAATGTCCTGATCAACAGTGTTCGAAAGCAGCACTGAGGTCTAACAAGACAAGAACAGAGACGAGTCCTTTGTCTGATGCCAATAGAAGGTCATTGGTAACTTTCACCAGTGCCGTCTCTGTGCTATGATGAACTCTAAATCCAGATTGAAAAACCTCAAATAAACTATTATTATGTAAAAAGTCACACAACTGTTTTGCGACTGCTTTCTCAAGGATCTTAGCGAGAAAGGGAAGGTTAGATATCGGCCTATAGTTGGCTAAAACCTCTGGATCAAGACTAGGCTTTTTAAGAAGTGGTTTTATTACAGCTACTTTAAAGGATTGTGGTACATAGCCAGATAATAGAGACAGGTTGATCATATTTAATAACGAGGTGTTAATTAAGGGTAAAACCTCTTTAAACACTTTAGTTGGAATCGGGTCTAAAAGACAGGTTGATGGCTTAGACGACTGAGATTGTTGAAGTTAGTTGGTTAAGGTTGATTGGAGTAAAACAGTCTAGATATATTTCAGGAGTTACAGATGTTTTTAAAATTCCAACAGTTGAAGTTAAGTCATTACCAATTGAGGGCAGGAGGAGATTAATTTTGTCTCTAATAATTATAATTGTATCGTTAAAGAAGCTCATGAAGTCGTCACTACTGAGAGATATAGGAACAGAAGGCTCTGTAGAGCTGTGGCTCTCTGTCAGCCTGGCTACAGATGCTGAAAAGAAACCTGGGGTTGTTCTTATTTTCTTCTATTAAGGAAGAGTGATAAGCTGCTCTCGGCATTACGGAGAGCCTTCTTATACGTTTTAAGATGATCTAACCAGACTAAACGAGATTCTTCCAATTTAGTGGAACGCCATTTACTTTCAAGATTTCTCGACTTTTGTTTTAGTTTGCGGATTTGTAAATTAAGCCATGGAGCTACCGACCGGTAACAAGATTAAAGATGGCACAGCTGCATCCCATCACTATGCCTAAATCTTCAGAAAATGCTTCTCTGTAATCCAAATTCGTTTTTTGTTTTAATTACAAAAGTTATCAACATTTTCATGACACAAAATACTATACATTTCACAGGTCAGTAATTAGGTGTTTTATTTCAATTTATCTTACAAAATTATCTACATTTGGTGACGTAAAGTACGCAAGATCCCCCGTACAAATATTTCCCCACTGGGAAAATAAAATATAATTGCCATATTTTCCTTTGAGACATTTACACCGAAACACACCCATTTTCTAATGTTGAACATTTGGTTGCACATGCAAAAAGATTCACTGTCACAATCTGAAAAGAATTTGTTGAAACAGAAATCACAATATATAGGTTATCTAAAGAAAGAAAGAAAAAGTGATATTCAGAATCAGTTCAACCATGATCGGCGTTTGGATTATAGGCTGAAAACTAGCCTTTTTAAAACATTATGGTTCAGATGACTTCTGACCTCAACAATTATCCCTTTTTTAACTATACCAATATGATGTTCATACTTTCCCCTCAGCGTCTACATAAAATGCCTGGCCTGTTGATCAATCGGCATCTTCAATACACCCACTGCAGTTGACTAATACGTCAAACTCAAATCAGAACATGTTAGCAGTCGCAATGGCAAAAAAAAACAAAATTATATACTGGAGGTGACCAGTTATTAATGTTGGAAAGATTAATGTTCCCCACATAGTCAGCGGATTTCTAAATCATGTACTAAGACCCAAAGTCAAGTAAAAAAACAAAAGCTGAATTCACTGAAAATCACTTAGATGAAGAGATCCTTTTTAATAAAAGATCATTTGGAAATATTACTAATTCTTTCTAATAGTCAACAATTCCCATAAAAAGACAACTTAATCCCCCTCTTAATACTTTAACTACCCATCGTTACCTACGGAAGATGAAAATCTTATAATGGTTCATTAATATATATACTTCTTTTTTAAAAGGCTCCGTATACCTCCTAAACGGTAGTTTTTAGGAACAATACTCAAACAGGAGCAAATAGTGCACTTGTTGTGTACTAATTTGCAGCCGAGTGTTTATGGCAGGACTGTGTATGTGGGATTGAGACCAAATAAACTACTGTGTGTGTGTGTGTGTGTGTGTGTGTTCATGGTAATGAAGGAACATGTTACCCAGTGCAGCATTGTGGCTCATCAATGTCCTTTAATTGACAATGGAACTCTATGGCACAAAGGAATAAGGCTTTGGATCAGGCTTTGGATAGACACAATATTTGATATTTTGAATCAATTAATTGTTGATTTGGGTTATTTTAATGGGATTTGTTGACAATGAGAAATATAAAATATTGCCACAGTTATCCTTTAAATTCAACTGAAGAGTTTGACTGGAATGGTACATTGGTTTGGAGCACCACATTGATGAAATATTACTAAGCATGACTGATGACCATAGCAGAATATTTACACCCTCGACAGTTGATCCACAATCTCAGGGTAGAAACTCAAGAGGAGGCCATTCCTTTTCGATGACCACAAAAAAGGCAAAGCTCTACTTTTAAGGCAATGCCTACCGCTACAGAACTAATGCTACTAACGATTTAAATTTCCCCCAAAAAAGACGTAACGATCTGGGAAGCTGTGTGCATGTGATGTGGTCAACCACAGGGCTGAGATTTGGTGTTAGGACTATTTCAAATGCATACAATGAGGCAGATTACTGCCATCTAAGTGTAAAAGATGAAAATGTATACCATTAGCCTGCATTGTAAAAACACTTGGTTAACAGAAAACCAAACAATTGTACCTAAGCATTTGAGTGTCATTGATTAATGCCCTTAGCACATTCAACTTCTCTACCTGTAATGTACCATGTTGACAGCAGAACATTTAAAGCTGTGCTAAAATGCACCGTTTCTGTAAAAGTAAAGGTTGTTGGGCCAATTTAAGAAAGTAGAGATTTCCTCCTCAATACTAATTTTAGGTGACAAACTAAAAAACATAAATAAAATACAAATTAGAGCCTGACTGATACAGCATTTTTGAAGCCAGCTCGCTCTGGTGGACAGACCGAGCAATGAACACAGTCTCTAAATGATCTTTTAATATTCTTTGGCATTTCTTTACTTACATTTCTTGTTGCTTTTTGGCCGACATATGTGCCAATACTGGTATATCAGCGATAGAGCTAGACATCTGCTGATGTTATGTCAACCTATCTGTTGGACCCTGGTACAAATTGCCTTCAGGCAAATACTCAGTCCAGAAAAAGCAAGATGACATTTGAACCCTGCTGCTTTTTCTTTTCCTTACCACTTAGGTAATAAGAAGGAACAAATCATTTAGAGAATTGAGAGTTAAGTCCAGCTTTAACTGATGAAACCGCTAACAAAGTTGATCAAATGTGTTAAAGAGTTTGAGAAATCCTGAAAAACATCTACGATCACAACAGTCATCGTTTCTGTCACCCATCAATGCCATGCTGTCAAACATTCACCCAAATATTTACTACTCGTAAAACATTTCCAGGAAATATTCACCCTCGCCTGGTCAATGTTTGGATTTTAAATCTTCAATGAACCTCTTGCAATAAAACTAAAATGTCTCTGTAACTATTTAATACTTGTTAGTTAATTGCAGTTCTCATTCTTGTAGTAATAATATGGACATTTGTGTATTATTATTACTTTGAACCCACAGAATTGTTTTTCATCCCCATCCCTTTCCAAATGTAAAAATATAGGCTTATTTTTCTTCCTAGCCCTGGTATGAAAATATATTTTTTTTTCCAGTGGGGCATCCTCTTTCTTTGCAATGTACATATTTACAACCTTTGAAAAAACGACAGTTATGCCAACGCAGCTCATAGCAAATCAGCGATCATCAACTTATTACTTCCTGACCAAAGATGGATTGCTAAGAGGCATCTCGGGATATCCAGCCACTTTCCGTGAGGAAGGTGAGAATGCGCTTCTTGAGGACCTTGTCCAGGTAACTGGGCAGCCGGCTCTTGGCCGGGATGCCTTGCCTTTTCTGCAGGTGATCTTTAATGATGATGGTTTTGACAGTCAGGTAGCGTGCTGGGCTGAGGTTCAGAGAGTTACATAGCACCTTCTCCCTGTCTGACAGCAGCTCAAAGCCTGTCAGATTTTCGATGGCAGAAAACTCACCATCTTTGCCCTCTTCCTTGATGCCACCTCCCAACCCCAATCCTGCAGAAATGCCTCCCCCCCCAGCTCCTCCCCCGAGTCCAATCCCAGAGCTAAGCCCGCCCCCTCCTCCGCTGCCTCGTTTGGAGGTGACCACACTTTTGTTCTCCTTGCGTTTCTCCCGTTTGTGGCGCGCAGCTTCATATTCAGCAGACTCTTCCAGGCAGGTGATGCCGTTGCGGCGATAGCGCTGCAGCTCACGCACCTTGGCCCTTAAAACACGCTCTTTATGCAAGTTCTCAAAGAAGTCTTCAAATTCCCGATGGGCCATGAACTGACAGAGCCCCCGCAGTCTGACCCGCTGCTCCTTCTCTTCCTTGGTGATCTTTCTTTTGGACGTACTGGGAACAGGACCTGATCCTGCTGCTGTTGTGGAACCTGATCCAATTGTGCCACCTCCAGCTCCTGCCCCACCTACTCCACCAGCAGTACCTATGACACCCAGCACTCCTGGTTTCTCCTTCTCCTTGTCTTTCTTGTCTCTGCCCAGGAACGCAGGCACTAGGTTGTAGTCTCGGGCGATGTTCTTACGCCGCTGGCGTTCTCTAAGCTTGCGCACATACATGTCCACGTGGGCACGTTTCATTTCAATTTCCACATCCTCGTCGTCGTAGTTCACAGACAGCCCGCTGATGAGCTTTTCCGCATCCTGGTCGTATTCAATCTCATAGTCGTCACGTAGTGGCATGTAGCCAAGCTGCTGCTGGTCAGCGAGGCTGATATCCAGCGGAGGGAGCGGGGTGGTGAGGCTAGGCGACAGGGGCCCCCCGCTTGGGCAGGTGTGGTCAGTCACTCGGTTGGGAATGCTGTCAGGGATGCAGGCCTTACCCAGGTTTCCATGGATATACATGGTGACATAGTGTTCCATTACTTCCTGAGGAGTTCGGGATGCTCCAACGTGAGCGGCCATGTCCTCCTGAAAGACAACACAAATGTCAAAACAAGGAATCTGAGGACATCCCCCTGGGCTCTAGGAAATTCACGATTCTCTTTTAACATTTTATGTTAAGGCTTAGTCATTTCCTGAAAATGTCCAAGTAAGTTTCCAGGAAATAACTATGTAATTTAATACCAACATTAAGACAGTATTTAGTTGATACACTTACTCTTAAATCTACTGAATCGGTAATGTAACCTAGAAAGTCTTTAAGTTCATGCTTAGCAAGTCTTCCGAACATGTAAAAAGTGGTCAACATATGTAGAAGATAAAGTTTAAAAAACTTAATTCCCTGAGGCTCTCCAACTCTTAAATGGTAACCTTTGAGACTTTAATGTATACTTACATGTGATCTTATGGGTATCTTTGTAATTAATTTAGTTGTTTACCATATTCCAATATGGGATTATTCAAAGCTCGAATTGTAACCCTTTAGCAAGCTATATTTGTTTTAAGTTTATGGCATATTTCTTGGCATAATATACATATAGTTTTAGTTCAATTGCTGCGTCTATTGTTGTCCTTTCTGTCCTGCACTATTAGCTCGCCAGTGCAGTAGTTAACTCAACTAAATGTTGCATGAATGTTGAATTGGTTTAAATGGTGCTCTTCTTTCAAGGAAAATCCCATTTGTATTATTTAAAGTCACAATGCACTCATATTTGTGGGTACTTCTCGTCCAACATGCATTTAATACTCAGTCGTCCAACGCTTACGACAGTACGAAAATAAATGGATTGTCATAAAGGTCATTAACGTTACCAAAATATTATCGCTACCAGCCAACTTTCACTCATTTTCTAAGTACTTTTAACACAACTAGCTTATGCGTATATGGTGTAGGCCTATTGTAGAGGGAACATACATTTTTAAGTAACTTAAAAAGTGATGTACCCAGTTTCCAAACCCATATTGCTCGATAGCATCGAGTAGCGACTGCTCTTCCCTGCTAGTCCATCCTCCCTCTGCCTCGGGACCCCAGAGAGAGAACCGACCGCCGTCGACCTGCTGGTAGCCATGCCATCTCCGGTGATTACCGATTTCTGCGCCCGCCGAGAAGCACTCTGGACACAGCTCGATATCGGGACAGTCGGTGCAGCGAAGCCGCAGGTTTGTAACATCTGCAAGGCAGTTAACGCAGTACTTCTTCCCCAGGTCGGCCATGTTGCCTGGCTCCTGCTTCTTGTTGTTGGAGGCAGAACTGCGCGCCTGCGCAATGTGATCATCGCTGCGCGGCCTACTCACATCCTGCTTGTTAATATTCATGAGTAGAGGTCAAAGCGCCTCCGATTGGCTCCCGATCCCAGTTTCCAGGACAACCGAAACCAAACGAACAGCTTCATTGACTGCAGACGTGCACAAGCCTTCTAGCTATAGAGAAATTAAATCATATTTTTGGGTATTCTTTTTCTATTGACAATGGATGGAGAGACAGAAAATGAGGTGAAGTATAATTGGGCGGTGTCAGCAGATTCCTCCAATGAGGAGGACAATTCTCCTATTACTGTTAATGGAAATGAAAAGGAAGGCGTCCCAGCTGAAATAGCTGAATCAGATCATGATGAAGAAAACTCTGAAAGTATGAAAGCCGCTGAAGAAGCCCATACTGAGAAAGCAGCTACCTCTGAGCCAGAAGAGAGCAGTGGAAAAGAGTTCCCGAGTGTCGATTACATCACCACAAGTGAAGACTTGGATGTGAAGATAAATGTACTCAATGAACAGCCAATGTCTCACAAGGAGAGTGTTGTTTTTGAAATCAACAGCAATGATAACGATGGACCTCCGAGACTGCCTCTTGAGACCCCGGGGAGACAGAACACCAATCCTACACAGGGGGAAGAGGAGGCTGAAGAAGAGGAACCCAGTTCTGCGCCTGCAGACAAAGAACAAATCAACTATGCAGAATACATGCAGCTGTGTGCAGACAGAGATAAAGCCAGCCAGCGTCGCAGCCTGCTGCAAATGAAGCTGACAGAGTTATTCCGTAAGAAGGACGGGGACGACGCCCAGCTGGACAGGGAGATACAGGTGTCAGAGCAACTAAAGGGGTATGAGAAGTGCATTAACATCCTGACTGACCTGAAGCAGCAGCTTACCGCTGATACAGAGACAGCTCAGCAGCAGGCAGAGGAGCTGAGGTTCATTTCCCAAGAGAAACTGGACAAGGTTGGTCTTATTGTCAGGGTCTGTGCAGGTTTTCTACACTGTTCTAAAATGTTGCCTTAAATAATGGAAAGTGGACAAAAGTTTTGTTTAATTATGTAAAGTATTATAATAAAATATTATAAAACAAGATAAAAAAAAAAATTACTGTAGAACTAAAATTAGGCCTAACATTTATAAAGGATTTATAAAGAACATTGTTAGGATGATTCTTTTAAAGGTTATATATTAGTCTCAATTTTCAATTACAAGCTAATTCTAAATAGGTTTTGATTGTAGTATGTGGTCAAGCGGTCGTCCACTAATAGGAAGGTCTGCGGATCGATCCCGGCCCCCTGTATTCTACATGTTGAAGTGTCCCTGGTGCACTTCTAAGAGCCGAATATTGTGTTGGAGTAACCAGAAATGTTATTCTGTTTGTGGATATTGGATGTCCTATATACCTGGTCCCATCAGGTATATAGGTCAAATGGTCCTTTTGTTGGATGTAAAGGATGTAAGCGCAAACAGCTGTTTGTCATTTACACGTGTGTTTTGTTATGGTGGAAAACATTTATGCACGGCGAATTAAATGAAATGGTGGTATTCTACAACAGAAGGAAATGTCTGCAGATTCTGTAACCAACACAACACACAGCAAATGATAGCGTCAATCACGTCACGTCATGATTGTTTTGAAGATAGGTTGTGTGAGGACATTTGCCGTTACGGCCTAAAGACGAATTATATTCATGTCGATAATCCAACATGAATAGAATTCGTCTTTAAAGAAATATCGCTATTCAAATGGCTGTGAACTTCTGGCAAGCGACTTAACGACTCCGTCCCCAACAGGAACGGGAAATGCGCGCGTAAGCAGACCCTCAATTGTAGTATGAATGGAACCGCGTGCACATCGGCGGACTCGCATTGGCCCGCGGACGCGCAACGCGGAAAAATGTACGAGCCTTAACCCTTTGATGCACAACATGGGTCCAAATAGACCCGAGTGAGTTTTAATTGTAAATATCTTTGCAATAAATTACTTTAATCTTTCAGAATTCCAGGAATTCCTCAATTAACTTGTTTTTGATCATCACAAATTCTTATTTTCATTTTTACTTTCTTACTTTTTGAATAAAAATCAGTTTTGTATCACTACCCTTCTAATGCGCAACATGGGTCTAAAATGACCCGTATTGGTTTCCTATGTGATTTCATGCATGGCTCAGTGTTTCTTTGCTATATTTTTGGAAATCAATTTATTTAATATATTATTATTCCAAGTATTCATTAAATATCTTGTTGTTGATTACCACAAATCATTATTTTCCCTTTCTTAATTTATGAACTAAAACTGTTTTTGTATTACTACATCAGGTTTACACACATGGGTCTAAAATGACCTGTGTGTGTAAAGTGTGATAACGATGAAAAAAAGACATACTATAATAATAATGTTGTTAAGAATAATTATTATAGCAGTGGTTTGGACCAAACAACACATTTAATATTAAAAATCTTTATGACTTTGTCACTTTGTCACACTCACACATAACATACATCATACAGCCGATAACACTGAGATATTGAACTGTTAGTGTATCTGTAGTGTATCTGTAGTGTAACTGTAGTGAACTGTGGTGAATGTCTAACATGAATGAAGCAAAGAAAAGAAAAGAAAACTGATTAAATAAAAACATATGGGAACAGCGCAAACTGCCATCTCAGTGCACACATGCCTCACAGATGACACTCACATGTTTGTGCTCCTTCACGGGGCTGTTGCACCTTTTGGGTCTTTGGCAGCTGTGCTGATCTTCCTCTTCATTTGTTCCTCCTGTCAGATGTCCTCCTGTAGCTGGGTGGTGGCTGCGTTTGTTCTTTTTAGCCCACATCTTTCCATTGCCCCTGTAATGTCCTTTTGGAGGTGGGGCGTGCCCTCCATGCACATACATGCCTCACAAATGACAATCACAATGGTCAACTTCTTCAGTATCCCTCTGGCTGAGAAGCTCCTGGAGAAGAACCTGAGCATTGTGGAGACTCTTCACCAGAACAAGCCAGACATACTGCCTGTCATCATTATTATTACATTATTATTATTATTATTATTATTACAGACAAGACCCAAAGACCCAAAAGGTGCAACAGCCCCGTGAAGGAGCACAAACATGTGAGTGTCATCTGTGAGGCATGTGTGCACTGAGATGGCAGTTTGCTCTGTTCCCATATGTTTTTATTTAATCAGTTTTCTTTTCTATTATTTGCTTCATTCATTTTATACATTCACCACAGTTCACTACAGTTACACTACAGATACACTAACAGTTCAATATCTCAGTGTTATCGGCTGTATGATGTATGTTATGTGTGAGTGTGAACAAAGTCATAAAGATTTTTAATATTAAATGTGTTGTTTGGTCCAAACCACTGCTATAATACTTATTCTTAACAACATTATTATTATATTATGTCTTTTTTTCATTGTTATCACACTTTACACACACGGGTCATTTTTTAGACCCATGTGTGTAAACCTGATGTAGTAATACAAAAACAGTTTTAGTTCATAAATTAATAAAGGGAAAATGAAAATAATGATTTTTGGTAATCAACAATAATAATAATAGATTAAATAAATTGATTTCCAAAAATATAGCAAAGAAACACTGAACCATGCATGAAATCACAGGAAACCTATACGGATTATTTTAGACCCATGTTGCGCATTAGAAGGGGTTTACATAGCTTGTGTGTCAAAGGGTTAAAGGGGAACTCCACCAATTTAAGTCAGGGTGTTGGAGAGTAGGCTACTAAATGATGTGTGAAAAAGTTGTATAAAGCCTTTAGTGTTTCCAGAGGGAGCTGTGTGAAATAATGCCCTCAAGTGATGTCACTTGAGTCAGCGTCAGTTTGGGCAAAACCTAACCCTTTTAAAATAGATCTGGGGGTGTGGAGTTAGAAAGAAATTAGTTTACCAGACCTCTTTAGCTCCTCAATTCTGCTCCAGTCTAGAAGCCCGAATCTCTGATGGAACGGTTGCATTGTGCAGGTGTTGTCATATTAGCGTTCTTTTAGTTTTAATTCATATGGAATTAAGACACATCATTACATGTCTTAATGGGTGTTAAAAGAACAGCATAGCCGAACATGCCTACAGAACTTTCTTTCATCAATAGGACCTTTTTTCAGCAGCCATTTTAACATGTATGGAACAGGGCCATTATTATTGTTATTAATTACATCCGTGTTTACTCTGCAATGACATGCTGGCTGCTGTGAAAAGGGCCTATTGGCTTTGTAGAGGAAAAAATGCAAATTGTAATTGATGTGTTATATAGAGCGTAGAGCAGTGGTTCTCAACCTTTTTTGGACCAGCGCCCCCCCTATCCATTATCCAGGTTTGTTTTATTCTGATGATTATTCTTAGTATTTATTATTTATATTACATATTGATTATATTAATTTAGTATTTAAATTCTTATAATCATTTTCTTATCATTAGGCTGCTATTTTGTGTTATTATAATAACTCTGAGATTGAAGTTATATAATAACATTTCTAAATAATAATATATTATTATCTAAATATTTTGTTGTTGTTGTTGTTTTTACCTTCAATTGCCCTAATATGCCATGTATCCAGGGAGCAAACAAAGCCATTTTATTCAAGCAAATGCAACGGTAAGAAGTTTGAGATTCAAACTTTAATCGGTGCCATAGACTGCAGCCAGTCAGAAACGGGTCAGACATTCAAACTGTAATTGGTGTTAAACACAGCAGCCTCAGAAATGCAAAACAATTTGCACTCTCAAGTGTTCCAACAATAAACGAGCACAAAGGAAAAAGTCTGAGGCACTGCCTCCCCCCCAACGTTTCCTCCTGAAATTCAGTTTTTTTTTAAATATATAGCGCCAAATGACAAGTCACTTTTCACATTGAACAGGTGCTCTTTTATTAAATAAACTAAACGCTTAAGTTATTTATCTAATTTATGCGCACGTTTCCATGTTTACTGCGTTGCTTTGCGCGTTCACATTCTCTCCTCTGCTCTGTTTCGCGAACAACTCCAGTCAGAGACAGAGCGGAGGGAAGGAGAGGAGAGAACTACAAAGTGCTGCTGATAAACTGAGCGAGTCAAAAATCCTCACTCGTCCTTTCTGCTCGTGCAGTTTAGCATGTTTTCATCCTGTAATGACGCTCAAGAGCCTTTATCATGGCCGCAAGCCATGGAACATTCCGCATCCACCCTTCTCTTTGTTACTCGCCATGCTGCGTTCACTGATGTCAATGACAGTTTCGTTTAATATTGAAGTTTTTTGACATGATGTGACCACATGATGACACGCTCCGCTCGTGTTGTGTTGTGTTCAAGGACCCTAACCATGGCCATGGTCCATGGTCAGTCGCCTGTTTTATTCTATTGCTGACTAGATTTGGATTTACTTTTTCGGAGTAATTTTTTGCGTGTGTTTATGAATTACCTCGCTGGCCGTACACACAAACGCCCCCCAAAGACACGTGAACGCCCCCCTTTCTAAAATATTGCTTCTCTGAACCGCCCCCGTTGAGAAAGACACTAAGTTTATGCTTAAAGGTGTGTAAGATATGGCTAGAATTTAAGTTTAAACATTCAAAAAAGGTACTTACATTATCAACAGAATGTGAAGAGGCTACAGTGTTGACGTTATGTCAAAGATGTTCACTTTTTCCCACTTGATTGAGACTATTGTGGGTTGAATTCGGACTTACTAGAGCAGGGGTGTCAAACTCATTCACAGAGAGGGCCAAAATTAAAAACTGGGACTACGTCAAGGGCCAAACACGGTCCACATTTATTGAACAGGATAGACATATTGGATAAAGTGCAAAAAGAAATGGAACATATTTAGGTAGGCTACATTCTCAGAGTATGCACATGTGTCAGACCCAGATGTTTGGAATCTTTTCTTAGCTGCCAGTTTAATGTTTGGGGTTCTTAGCTGTGGAAACCCTCAGTGAGTGAAGGTGTGCATCAGTGAGACGACTCCTGCTTCTAAACATGCAAAGCATCTGAGCAGCTTGAAGCATTACATTTTTATTTCTGAGCTGCAAAGTCGCTCAGTTTATCAGCAGCATGCACAGTCGGGAACATAGCGGTGGAGATGGTTTGTCAGTGTTTGGAAACATGTAGTGACCAAAGCAGGGACGTGCGGTCAGGGGAAGCAGAGTATTTGCGTATTCTCTGTTCAGATACAGGAGAGATGCGAGCTGAGGCAGCGACGAGCTGAGCCTCCCCTCGAATTGCGCAATCCCTCGCAAACTAGGTTGAGCGCATGCATTTGGCGCGTGCCTGTTGCTATCTCTCTGTATGTCACCAATAATGTTTACAGACACTTTCATTATACGTCCTGACTTTCCATTGTCTAGTTAATGTATGTGTGTAACATATTTATTCTTGCTGATGTGACATAAAACCACAGTCACCTGGTGTTTTTTCACTGAAGAGGGCGCATGTGAGCCCACAGGTTCGTGTTGCTGCTCTTCTACGCAGAGACGGTAATCGCCAACAAGCTACTGCTAGCTAACATCAGAGTCAGGTGCACTGTAGCACTGTTTAGTTTAGTTTGTTTCTCTGACTGACGGCAAAAAATGGAAGATTTCATAAGTAAAGGTAAGACCACAATTTAATTTAATTTAATTTAATTTAAATAAAATATTAGTTTGTTAATAGTGCAGTCTTTATTGAAATTAATCAAAGCA
This sequence comes from Cottoperca gobio, assembly GCF_900634415.1. NCBI lineage: Eukaryota > Metazoa > Chordata > Actinopteri > Perciformes > Bovichtidae > Cottoperca > Cottoperca gobio. The sequence continues at coordinate 387,267 of NC_041372.1, forward strand.
TCAGACTAAAAACGCTATGTTTAACGGCGGGCCAGTTATGATAGAGATATCATATTTTCGCGGGCCTTGAGTTTGACACCCATGCACTAGAGGTTCCGAGGCCGCAAGAAGATTTTGTACATTTTAAAGTTAATTACATCAGTACGGTGCACTTTGAGAGAACAATTAAGAGGTTGTATCTATGCTCTTGTAAACTATTTTTGGTTAATAATTTTGTACTCTATAAAATATACAAATCTAATCTTTATACCTTGTGTTTCAACAGCATTCAGAGTCAAACTGAACTGAAATTTCACATTGACATAAGTATTCAGACCCTTTGCAGTGACACTTGAAATTAAGCTCAGAAACATCCAATTTCTATTGATCATCGTTGAGATGTTCCTACACCTTGTTTGGAGTCCACCTGTAGTAAATTAAATTAATTGGACATGATTTGGAAAGACCTGTCTATATAAGGTCCCACAGTTCAGAATGTATTTTTGAGCAAAAACCAAACCATGAGGTCAAAGGAATTGCCTGTGGAGCTCAGAGACAGGATTGTGTCGAGGCACAGAGCTGGGGAAGGCTACAAAAAAATGTCTGCTGCTTAAAAGGTTCCCAAGAACACTGTGGCCTCCATCATTCTGACATGGAAGGAAGTTTGGAACAACTAAGACTCTTCCTAGAGCTGGCTGCCCGTCCAAACTGAGCAATCGGGGAGAAGGGCCTTGATTAGAGAGGTGACCAAGAACCCAATGGTCACCCTGACCGAGCTCCTCTGTGGAGATGGGAGAACCTTCCAGAAGCACTCCATCGATCTGGGCTGTATTGCAGAGTGGCCAGACAGAAGCCACACCTCAGTGCAAAACACATGAAAGCCGCTTGGATGCTCAGACTGTGAAAAACAAGATTATCTGGTCTGATGAAACTAAGATTGAACTGTTTGGCCTCAATTCTAAACTTCACGTCTGGAGGAAAACAGGCACCGCTCATCACCTGTGCAATACCATACCAACGGTGAAGCATGCTGGTGGCAGCATCATGCTGTGGTTTTTCAGTGGCAGGGACTGGGAGACTAGTCAGGGTCGACGGAAAGCTGAATGGAGTAAAGTACAGGGAGATCCTGAATGAAAACCTACTCCAGAGCACTTTGGACCTCAGATTGGGCCGACATTTCACCTTCTAACAGGACAACGATCCTAAGCACACGGCCAAAACAATGCAGGAGTGGCTTAGGGAGAACTCTGTTAATGTCCTTGAGTGGCCCAGCCAGAGCCCGGACTTGAACTCAATTGTACATTTCTGGAGAGACCTGAAAATGGCGGTCCATCGGCGGTCCCCATCCAACCTGACAGAGGTGAGAGGATCTGCAGAAAGAATGGAAAAAATCCCCAAATCCAGATGTGCAAAGCTTGTTGCATCATACCCAAGAAGACTTGAGGCTGTTATTGCTACAAAAAGTGCTTAAACTAAGTACTGAGTAAAGGGTCTGAATACTTATGTCAATGTGAAATTTAAGTTTCTTATTTTTAATACATTTGCAAAAAATTCTAAAATTCTGTTTTCTGCTTTGTCATTATGGGGTATCAAGTGTCGAATGATGAGGGAAAAAATGTATTTAAACAATTTTAGCATAATGCTGTAACATACCAAAATGTGTAAAAATTGAAGGGGTCTGAATACTTTCTGAACCCACTGTATATATAAACGTTTTGACTTGATATTAATGGCGATGACGTGGCAAAAAAGTCACACCCACAAAGCCTGGTAAACTGGATTTCTCGATTAATCGGCTGGGTTGCTCATGTATGGCGATGTCGCCACAGCCCCACTGCAGGCAACCCACCCTCCACTTAGAAAAAGACAGTCAAATTAGCCCCCATGTTGTTTTGCGGTGTGTGTGTATACAGCAGGCATTACGGTAAGAGCATGAAAGAACTGACTTCAAAATAAGAGCTGGTTAATGTGAATTTGATGATGATGTGAATTTCCTATTTTAAACAGTCTATGGTAATTTCAATAAGTGAGTCAATAACAATACAATTTAAAAAAAACATACCTATTAGGTGTTGATTAAGTGTTATGGTTTACTGATGGTGCCGAATTTCCTCAGGTGGAGAATGAATGGCGAGCGTTCGTAGCCCTGAAGCAGGATGTAGCTGTGAGAGTACTGAGCAGACGCCTAGGTAAACAAGCTGCTCAGACCAAAGTGGAGGCAACCTTGGCAACAGAGAAGCTTCTGCAGCACAAGCTCATCAAGCTGCGCCTCAAGCACATCAAGCTGAGGTTCAACATTCACAGGCTGGAGGCAGAGCTCTGTGAAGGGGAAAAACATGCCAGGGACCCCCTAGATCTCCAGTATGAGCAGCTGCAGGCTGAGAGGCTAGAGCTGAAAAAACACACTGAAAAGCAAAATGAGGAATCTTTAAAGATAAAGATAAAAATCAGCTGCAACTTGGAGGTAGGTTGAAGAATCCACAGGTACAGATTGCGACAAAGTCATTTCTGTAGTTGTTCACAAAATAGGATTTCTGTGAATAAGTAATTGAGTCAACATTGTGTTTTCTTTTGCTCTATCAGCTCCTGTCAAACGTAAAGGAGAAACTGTTCTGGAGTGAAATGGAGGTTCAAGCCAAGCGGGAGAAGCTGGCCATGGTGGCCGGGAAGAGGGACCTCTTAATAAGGACTAGGCAAGCACGCAGAGGCCTGCAGAAAGACAACCTGAGGCTTAAGGAGCATCGGGGACTGCTGGGGAACAGGGTCCTGCTGCGGGACTTTGAAGACACTGTGGACGCCTCTGACTACATGGAGGAAAAACTGGAGGATCTGAAGTGCCGGCAAGCTGATATTGTCCTCAGTTATGGCAGATGGAAAAAGAAGTCTGATCCATGCATTATTGTAAAATTGTGATGTTGAAATAATTGTTAAAAGCCTATACAATCATGATTTAAAAAAGATTACAGCAAATAGCCAGATGCAGCAAAAAGTCAAAAATAAAAATCTGAGTCCAAATGTTCAGCCTTTGTTTCATTGCTTTTCTTTGGATATTTACTACATTGTACAATACAATGGGTAACAAAGAGTTTAAGCGAACACACCAAATTGTTAAAGGGTTCAACAATTAGTAAGTAATACGCAAGAATACACAAGTAATACGTGTATTCTAAAAAAATACAAAATAAATGGCGTAACCATAACCCTAGCCCTTTTGGAAGGCACGAACTGTGGTCGGCTCAGCTGCCACAAAGAGTTCTCTCCGTTGTTTAGTGTCTCCCTATTAGGTACGGGCTGGTAACCAAATTGAATATTAGCACCAACCTTTACAACTTAAGACGTAAATAATAACAAAAACAATGTAAAGAGAATATATTATATAATATAATAATAATGTCACAGATTAAACCCAAAAGAAGGGGTATCTACATGACAAAAACTAACAGGCGTAAGATATTGGAACGGGGGCTGCTGAAAGACGTGAGGCGGCCAGTGCATTGCCTTTGATTCCCTATCCCAAACCGCCCAGTCGACGGACGAAGCGGGGGAATCATCAATCTATAAATACCTAACCCTAACCCATTTCCTTTCCCCATGCCTCCATACACTTCCCTCTGCTTAACTTTTCACCGCACCTCACCCAAACATAACAGCATAATCTTATAGTCATAAACAACGCATTGTCCAAACAACACAACACCATCCCATTAATTCCAGCAGACACATTTTTTACTGAAACAGACAACATGACTTGGACCACAAACACGGCACAACTCATTTTTTAATACAATTACTGTGGAACAATTATACACAGCTGCCACCTATCCGAAATTACGGACTCCTCCGAACAAGCCAGCCTGATGAAGGTTAAAATAGACCGAAACATCGCGGGCACTCGAGCTTGTTTAAAGATCAATCGATCAATTTATTACAGTGTGTGACACAAAAATATTTATATGAGAGATACATACCTCATGGGAAGAATAGGATTCAAACCCCAACCCTACCTAACCCTAAACCCTAACCCTGTGGCCACATTCCAAGGAGGATTTTGACCAATTTCTGAATACACTGAACACACACAATAAATCCATCTCACTGAAATCCACCACCAGCTCTACCTCGGTGGATTTCCTCGACACTACCACATATAAGGGACCTAATTTCCCCCACAACAGCACACTGGACATCAAAGTGTTCTTCAAGGAAACGGATACTCACGCTCTGCTCCACAAAACAAGCCACCATCCGAAACACACCTATGCGGGTCTAGTGACGTCTCAGCTGCTGAGATTTCACAGAATATGTAGTGACAAAGAGGACTTTAAACAGGCTACCATAACTCTGTTGGCCACAAGGGGTTACTCTCGCTCCTTTGTTAGAAAGTCTTTCAAAACTTTCCAGCAGACCAAACCCCAGCTGATCACCTCAGTATTGTCCCTTTGACTAATTTAACAGCTGATTGAGAATATGTGGTGACAGAGTCATCAAAAACAACTTTCAATAGATCATAGGAGGAACTGAGATTTTGCAAGAACACAGAATCATTGCAGCTTTCAGAAAAAATAGAAACCTTCATACTTACCTAGTCATGGCCAAGATCCAACCCTTGCAGACCCCAGTAATTAGGGCTCACAGGGAATTTTTTCAGCACCAAACCTGGTTGCGCAATAAACACAACAACAATGTGTTCAAATCACATGATCGGGGTGGCCCACACTCTAAACATTGTGTCTACCTGATCACCTGTAAACAATGTGGAATACAATATGTAGGTGAGACTGGCAACACCATATTAGTAAAGTTCACTCAACATAGACACAATATTTTAAGAAAGAAACAAATACTTACCACATTGGTGAGTCACTTTGTGCTCCATGGATGGAGATTCGTCCAAGCCACGGTGGAAGTGGACAGATCTACATCTACATATGCTTGTCCACTTCCAATAACCTTGGCTCTATTGAAAGTTATTGGAAGTGGACAGATCTATATCTACACCCCCACCCCACCCCAAGGACTTCAACAACTATAGACCGGTGGTGCTGAAATCGCAGCTGAAGACCCTGGAGAGTCTGGTCCTTGCTATCTTCGACCCCTTGTGAGACCATCGATGGACCCACTTCAGTTCGCCTACCAACCTGGCATCGGGGTGGATGACGCTGTCATCTACCTGATGCAGAGATCCCTCTCTCACCTGGAGAAGACTGAGCGGCACTGTGAGAATCATGTTCTTTGATTTCTCCAGTGCCTTCAACACCATTCAACCCAGGCTGCTGGGGGACAAGCTGGAGTGCTCTGGGGTGGATCATCACCTCACCAGCTGAATCCTGGACTACCTCACCAACCGTCCACAGTACGCGAGGACCGGGAGTGTCACTCTGACACGACTGTCTGCAGCACGGGGGCCCCCCAAGGAACGGTTCTGGCACCGTTTCTCTTCAGACAGTCTCTTCACATATATTATTATGATTATTAATGATATTATCATTAAAGGTGAACCTACAACTATGTTATTCAGGAAGTTTGTATCAAACAAGTCGCCCTTGTATTATTCAGTACCCTTGAAGTAGCTCTCAGTATCAAAAAGGTTGGTGACCCCTGGACTAGAGTGTAGCATAGATGTAGCGTAGCTACGCAGGTTAGTTTTCTGATCTTACATCATAGATGAGCTGCGTGGTCAACTGACAAGATGGATCGATGGCTGTAGATAGGGAAAATTAAATCAAAAATCTGCTGTGACAGTGGTTTTGTGTTACTGAGTCCCAGGAGAGCGGTTCGCCGTCCAACCTCCACCCGACTGAAAGCTGTGAAACTCGGCTTGAACGCGGAAAGTCCAGCGCTAAAGTAAAGAGAAACAATCACAGCGACTACATCAAATTTGGATTTTTTTGGACTGGAGATGAAGAGGATCCCAATCCCCACTGTGTTTTGTACTATGAGTCGTTGACGAACGAGGCTATGAAACCCGCCAAACTCAAGCGACATGTTGAGAGGAAACACAAGGATTACATTGGGAAACCTTTAGGATTTCTTGAGAGAACACATGACGAAGGCGCCCTCAGTTTGCATTTTGTGTATCTCTCAGTAGCAAATGATCTTGCTGTGGGTAAGTTGCGGCTCTGTACGGAAATAAACTCAGTAATAAATGTAGTCTACGTTTCATATGATGTGTAAAATCTATCAGCATTCACCGTTTAAATCGCATATGAACGAAATGCTTGTAGAATCCGTAGTTGCATTTGTATTGTTGATTTAATGTGTGAACGAGTGACAGAGGTCACATAAAGCTCATTATTAGGCTGTCATTTATAATATATTGTTTGAGTGGTAAGCAGGCCTATTGTTTTTGGATATTTTGGGAGTTAGGTGGTCCGTGAGTTTTTTTTATTGGTTAAGTGGTCCTTGGTCTGAAAAAGTTTGAGAAACACTGCCTTAGAGCTACGCCAAAGGTATTGGATATGGACAGGTACTATATGGTCATAGCTTCACAATGCTAAGTGCTACAAGGCTGAAACTTGTTCCGGTTCCCGGCGACAGGATTCAACCTTGTTATTCCTAACTAACTGCACGTTAGTGGCCTTTTATTATGACCAGCCTAAGACACACCTCTGCAATAATCATGCTGTTTAATCAGCATCTCGATATGCCACACCTGTGAGGTAACTAACACAGATTTAAACAAATTTGTGAACAATATTTGAGAGAAATAGGCCTTTTGTGTACTTAGAAAAAGTCTTAGATCTTTAATTTGAGCTCATGAAAAATGTGAGCAAAAACAAGAGTGTTGCATTTATATTTTTGGTCAGTGTAAGAACAGTTACTATAACAGAGACTTTAGCGGACAGTAGTGTAGGCTACTCTTTCCATGTATTCCTATCTGCTCGAATCAGGAGCGTGAAATAAAGAGTATTCCTAAATCGTGTTTTGGATATGCATGCACATTTTCTTACACATAATTTTATAGTTTTCACATTTTTATATATAATTGTATTAGTTGAAAACAAAAACGCCTAGTGTCCACCTCAGTGGACATATAAAAATAGCTTTGAAAAAAAAAACTGAATAAAAAAAGTGCAGATATATTCTGGTCCCTAGTGGTCAAAGATCAGGTTTAAAAACGAGACAGGAAATCAGAATCTTTAATTCTTGCATTAAGAAGACAAACTCATAATTAGTGAAGGCATGTGAATAAAATAAGACATCTTATGATCAACCACAGATGAAGAACTGTGACTTTAAAGTCATCTTGATGATAAAACCCATTAGGAAATAAACAGTATGCAACAAAATAATTCTTGATGTATTATAGAGGATAAAACGGCAACTTGTATTAAAATGATAGTGAAGAATGAAGATATTTATGAATACAGGCTCTTATTGTGAAGTCACCAATAATGATGACTAAAAATAATAATTGACTAACTTAACTTGAATCATTTCTAAAGCTGCTGTGATACTGGATTCTGGGGCCTAATGCGAATACCATCATAAAAGGAATAAAACGGTCTCAGACATTATAATTATTGTGAACCAGCTGTTATATACTTCTCATTACCGACATTTTAAATGAAATGTATAATATCAGGCTTTAACAATCATGGCATAAAGAAGCGTTTGTTAGTACCATCATATCACATCAAGTCTTTTCCTTTTTCAAAAAATATAAAAGATATTAGATCAGCAGAAGTCATTTTCAGTGACTAATACTTACATTCCTTCTTAAAAAAACTCTGATACACTAAAAATACTTAAAGGAGGCAAAGCTTTAAAACCTTGTCGATACTAGAGATTATTCAGCTTTTATTGTGAAGTTCATATTTCCTCTCAGTACTTGTGGTTGCCTCTGTACTCGGGGGCTGGTCTGAAAGGACGAAAAGGTCTTCGGCCTCCAGCTGCATTCCTCCCATCAGCGTACTCGTTGTGCCTGGGATCCAAGAAAGGAGGTTAGCCCTTCACTCAGTAGAAAACATTAGCAGCACAGCTGCAGAGAAGTATTTCTCTAAACTCAATGTTGGATAGAAAAGCACCCACCTCATATTCTCGTCTTGCAGGTCGTCAGCTCTGAGGGCAGATCTGGCAATACCCATTCCTGGAGGGATCCTGTCGGGGTAGCGCACAGCTATCTTCATGCCGTTCAGCTCAAAGCCCTGAACATGAGAACAAACATACTTCACAGGAGAGCTGTGGCTATACACTCCTCACTGTGTGCGAGTAGGAGAGGCAGCAAGTCCGAGCTGATTAACACTTTTTGTTTCCTTATACATCAAATTATTCACTAAAACGCTCTCATCAGGTTCTGAGATAAACACAAGTACGACTTTCAGCCAAACCAACATGTCTGCCACACAATGACAACATGCATGAAGTGAAGCAGGCAGTGTGTACTTTAATCTTCAGGGTGTACTTGCATTAGTCAGTGTTCAGGGTGTACTTACGTGCAACCGTCGGATTGCTTCATCACAATGCTCTTGTTTAGTAAAGTTTACAAAGGCACATCGTTTCTCAATGAGAACCTTCACACTATAGACAAGCCCGACTCTGCAACACAAGACACATAATAAGTTTCTGACTACAGATATGTTCAGACTACAGAGGGTTATGGACTACGGGAATAATAATGTTAATAACAATCAGGAAACTGTTCTTACTTGTTAAACACGTTGCTTATCATGGACTCAGTCACTGAGTGGACCAAGTTTCCCACCCAAACTGGAAACAGCTCCCTGTTGAAACAAAATATAATTCATTGAACATGTTAAAAGAAAAACGAAAAGCGGCGGGTGATAATTGACACAACCTGTGCAAAGGTTTTCATATTCTTCAGAACAAAGTTTAAAGCGCATGAAAGCATTTAACGATTTTCTGCTCGGTCAGAAGAAAGAGTCCAATTAGAGAGGAGTTCATATTGTCTGTAGAGCGTGTCCAATTTAAACCGTATCCATAATACTTATTAATAAATCATTCAGTCATTGATCTGCATGACAAAGTTTAAATGTTTTTAGTACGAGAACATTTAGAAAAATTAAAAGGAGTAAAGAATTCCAGTGTAGCGCAATTAGTGAAAGAAGTGATCATCAAACAGCAGTGTGACTGCGTGTGTACTCACTGCGCTGGCTGACTGTCTTCATTGTTGGTCTTCAAGGCCGGCTTTGGAAAGGGCTTTGGCTGACTCTGGACATTGGACATATTCTGGACTAAAGGTTTGTTCTTAAATGTGTTTGGTGCATCGTGGGCCTGATGAGGATGAGGATGAAGAAGCGCAGCGGTCGTGTTGGCGGAGAGGATTGGAGACACTCCGCTGACATTTGCCATTTGAGCCGGTTGGAGAATTACATTTTGAATAGCTCCTGTGTACAAACAGACATACTATTAAGTAACCAACGATCCCTAGAAATGCACTCTACACAGATAAGTTACCTACATGTATTTTGGGTTTTCTACTAGAGTAATGTTCACAAAGCACCTCATATTCTCCCGTCTGTCTGAATACACCTGTATTCACCCTCTAACTGAAACGCTCCGTTTTAGCGCCTGTCTCTTTAAGAACTCTCGCTCTGCTGATTGGCTCTGTAGTTCTCAGCTGTGGATGGAGATCCCCATTAAGTTACAATGAGCCTGCATGTGACATAGGAAGGGGAGCCGAATCTGAACGGCTTGTTGAATCACAAAAACTGACTGTTGTCTTATGGCTCAGTTTGTGGGTTAGCAGGTACTCCAGATGTATGAAAGCGTGTCCCCTTCAGAGCTACTCCTTCAGACAGGTGGACACTCACCTAGTGGATGGTTTAATTTGGACAGCACCTCTAGAGCCTTTTTAACTGTGCCGTGAATAATTAAAGCGTTGGAGCTCTGCTCACCAGTGAAACCATACTCCTGAAACAAAACACAGAACTCCAGGTTAAACTCCTTCAGTGACCAACAGCATTTATATCTATTATATTCTCATATTGCCTTCATGTTGGATGTCTTGAATACATTTTTAATATACTACTGACAACACCGACTGTGATTACATGGAGTGCAGAATTTTATTTAAGCAGCTACCTCCCCACAGCAGCACGGGTGTTACACAGTTGTTAGCGTTACGCACCATTAGTTGTGCCATCTGCACCCGGAACAGTTCTTGAGCAGCTTCTGCACATGTACGGTCCAGCTCAAGAACCCCCCTGAAGGCCTGGGCAGCCTGCTCATACCTCTGGAGGAACAAGAAGAAATGATCAGCCTCACTTTAGAAAAAGGTTCTCTGAAGTCCTTAAAATACTATAAATTAATATCATTGTTTACTTTCACTGGAGTAACACACTTTAATTAAATGTAATGCCATATGCATTAACACAGCAGCAATAATTGAATAATTAAAAAGCTAGAAATGTGCAGAAGATACAAATGTTCACGTTCACAACATCAGACGCTGCACTGCTCAATGACACTTGGAACTAGTTCAAAAGGTGTTGCAACAAGGCCAAAGTCATAGCAACCTGAAATACTGGAGGCCAACAAACCCCTGCAAACTGAGAAGTTAGTGACTAATACCAAAACTGATCCTATTTCAACAAACACTTTGATACACGCCATAGTTCCATATAGAGGGGAGAAATCAACACTAAACTGTAGCTTGTTGGCTATAATTACAACAAAATGGCACTTTTTTAATACGGTCAATATATCAATATTCGGCTGCCTTGATTACAGAAATATGTGCACGTGGAGAGCTCCAGCACTCTGAGCTGTAGAGGCCTGTATCCCAGGTTTCCTAGCTGAGCTAGATGAAGCCTGAACTGGGTGACACTGCATGCTGGAAACTCTTAAGATTATCATCTCTTCCCATATCCCACACATCAACAGTAACATGCAGTTACCTTGAGACCTGCCAGAGCCCTTCCCCTCCTGAACTGGCCTTTAACCCAGCCTGGACACATGCTGAGAGACAGCTCTGCATCCGTCAGCGCCTTCTCATATTGTTGCGTCTTTTCAAAACAGAAGGAGCGATTGCCAAACAGCCTGCGACACAAACAACAGGTTCAACTCTGGGGCTGGATTTGAATGATTCTGCGCATCAGTACCGCTTCTCTTTGAGGGGTCAAAGCAGGTCACATGCTTAATTCACAGGATTTTAAAAACATCTTAAAATGTCACTTGATAGTTAATGGAACATGTCAATTAATTTCTCAGATTATTTTGGTTGTTGTTAAATAATATGATCAGCGGTGGAATGTAAGTACAATCACCACGGCCCCTGGTAGACCACCACACCGACAAAAGTCTATTCCGACAGTGTGCAATTACCACTGCCTTGTGCAATATTCACTTTTTATAACTTTTACAATTACACTATCATGTGCAATATTTCTCCAATGACTGTACTTATATTACCGTTACTGTATTTGTATTCTATTTAATTGTTACTTTTCTCTCTTTGCTGTAACAACGTAAATTTCTCTGTGATGAAGTACAATTTTGAGGTACTTTGAGTATTTCCATTTCCTGCTACTTTGTAATATATTGCTGTTAAAACATCTTTCAAACAACTGGATTTATTTAAATTGGTCAAAAACTGAATTACAAGATGACACTTGAACACTCAATGATAACGTTTTAATTTACCCTCTCCGAATACTCATTTTTACTGACTAGAATCATGGAAGCAGAAAAATGCAACATTGAAATGAAGTAAAGGGAAGTGTCTTACTTAAACTCTGTAGGGTTGTACTTAATTGCATCCGTGAAATACTTCACGGCCATATTAAAGTCTCCAGCACTTGCTAACTTATTTCCAACAACTATAGAAGAAAAGGGAGAAACTTCAGTTAGAATAAAAATCTCATTGACAACATAATTCTCATATGAATAAAGATTCATCTTTAAATCATGTTTGTATATGATGTGGATAAAACTCACCTGCAAGATCGGTACTTATTTTTATATTATCTTCTAAAGTGGGGCTGCTGGGGACGGCACAATCCTGTCCACAGAAAGACAGACATGAGTAAATGTTTTAGTAACGTGATCAGGCGGTCATTAGTGATCATCCTCCATCATCTCTTCACCTTCTTTTCACCCTCCGGCTCTTCTTCAGGTTTGTCAGGGAACGTTTTAAGTTCTTCTTTAACTGGGACAATTTTTTTTTTCCTCTCAGGCCGGGGATTCTGCTCCAATTTACGCCTCAATATCAGAGCAGCTTTACTCACAAAAGTACTCGTCATGTCCAGTTCCTGAAAAAAGAGACAATCATTCAAGGTTAAGTCTTACAGAGCAGAATTCAGTTGTTTTTTTGTATAGGCCAGAAGAAGAATTCCTGTTCATCTAAAGACCGTTGACTCCTTGATAAGTTTGCTATAACATCAGTGTTTCCCCTACCATTGTCTTGACAGGGCGCTGCGCCTATTCACAACTCACTTTTTACACTGACAGGTGCTCTTTTATTAAATAAACTAAACACTTATGCTATTGATCTGATTTATGTGCACGTTTCAGTTGACCCACACGTGTGCACGTTTCAGCTGACCCACACGTGTCAGCTGCACGCAAGCGCACGCAATCTTCCCGCACCACGCACGGTGAGCTCCCCTCCAAAGCAGTAAACCTAGGGGAAACACCATTATGAATTATATTATATATAATGTTCAGTGCTTAATTAAAAAAATAATCTTTTAACCAATTTTTCTTCAAATTGAGCAAGTAACTTTTGTCTAATTGTGTTTGTTCTGCATGATAACTTATTACTATACATATATTGTAATTCAGCTTCCACATAATCAGCATGAAGCTCTGCGGAGCACGCAGGAGGTGCGATTAGCTTCTTATCGACTCTGTACTCAGACATTAAGAGAACCATTACACAGTCTTATCCTCTCATATTTTCTTCCTTTTGATCGAGGAATCCAGCCCATATCACCCTGAACAGCCTAAAAACAGCTCTGTTCTGTAGTGTTTGCCTCTCTGAAACCTTGAAGGCATTATTTCATATGGAGGACAGCAGAGTATGTAAAATACCCCGGATCTTTTCATATTTTAAACTTGTTGACAACAGACCCTAATGCTCTCCTGGAAATGGACCTGGACTAAGGTTTGAATGAAACCAAGTGCTTCCTCTGCACCAGGGGAAACATCTCAGCATGTGAAGTGTCCAAACAAAACTGCAGACATGCCAATACGTCACAGTTATATTAAATATGTTAAGAGTATGAATCGCAACGAGATGAGCCCGTGGTACCTCAGAGTCGCTGTCTTCATCACTGGATTCGTCCTCACTGCTCTCGCTGCTCTCTGCATCTTGAGCTGAAGCCAGCTGCTTCACACCGGACATGTCTTTGGATTCATCTGGTTTGCTCTCCTTTGATTTAGACTGCTGTGCCTCATCTTTTTCCTGGAAGTCAGAAAGAAAAAGTAAACCTGAAGCAGCTCGAAGCATAAATAAAGAAGTTACACACACACGGATCATTATTACCTCTTTGTTTGTTACGGAGTTCTGCTTTTCCTTTTCAAGCCGTTTTCTTTCCTTACGTTTCTATCAAGAAAACACAGTTTCATCTACACAATCTGACATTAACTCATTACAATATCTATATATCTATATATATTTATTAACTATATATTGACCTGTTTCTTAAGCCGCTTCTTCTCAGTCTTTTCTTTGCCTTTTTCTTCCAATAATTTGGCTCTTCTTTCATAGTCCTACAAAAACGTTCCATAGATTATTTTAACCACTTCAACGCTGCACAATCACTTCATAGCGTGAGGAAAAGAGATGGATAATAAAAGTGAACTTACACTCGCCTTTGGCTGAACCTCCACAGAGGCCGGACGAGGCAGCTCACAGGATGGCGTGAAGTAATGGTGTGGGAGCTGATAAACGGAGCTGGGTGACCTTGTTCTGCTTGCACCTAATCCTCTATCACTGCTCCAGCCAGAGAGGTTCGGGTATCCAGGGAAAATATTATGCCCATGAACCCAATCGTCATAATCATCCTTATCCGTAACATCTTGCTCATCATCGTGATTCATACCGGCTAGGAAACAGAGTGTTTAAAAAGTTTAACTCACTGAATAAATGTGTAATAAGATGAATACTATTTCACAAATAACACCCTGAAAGCAGACTTGTATAACGTGATATCTTCTTACCAATTAGGCCAAGTCTTACTATCGTTTGGATTCCAGCACGACTCTCAAACAAATCCACAACCCTTTGCTGAAGACAGAGAGATGAGAACGTTTCTTACAAAACATCAGATTAACATTAGCTTCAGTTTCACTTTCCTTTACCCATGATGAAGCCGACTCACATGTCAAGCCAACAACTCTGCAGCCTGCATCTAATGTGGTGAACAATTACTCAAGTGAAGGATACTAAAAGAAGAGAATAATACTCTTTAAAAAGGATTCATACACGTTGGAAACATTAAGAGAGGAAGCCTCAGGAAGTATGTTACATGCACACATATATCCCTTTGTTGTTCTGAATATATTGTGAATTTTATTCTGTTTGGATATTTAGAATTAGGCCTTATTCAGAATCTAGCATTTTCTGATTAAGTAATGTGTGATATGCTGATTGTATTCAGGTTTTACAAGCAATGTTTGGACATGAGAAAAACATGCACGCCACAACTGCAACTCACCATTATTTTCTAGATTCATCGATGAATCTACAAAATGTCAGAAAATAGTGAAACATGTCCCAGTGTCTAGAAGGTTTGTCTTTAAATGTCTTGTTTTGACATTTTAATAAGCTATAAAACAGAGAAAAGAGGCCAATTTCCATATTTGAGAGGCTGAAAACTGCTTTGTCATCAGTTATGGATTCTTTGCTTTGTTTGACATGAACATCTGAGATCGCTTTTAAAAGTGAATGAGTTTGAAACCACAGGGCCTACAAAGTGCTGCTGTACACACCCATAATAATGTCCACACTGACCCAGGTAATATATCATGTTAGCGAACAGTTTACTTACGACCATCCGGATATCCGTAAAGTCTGAAAAAGAGGACAAACAAACAATGTCACACCATGTAGTTTATGGAGGTTAAGTCTAAACACAGAGGTATTATTCAGAGTTTATCCGCAGTAGTATTTAGCTTGTTAGCTACACTAGTAACTTCTCACAACAGGCTCATGTTCTTACCCGTCTCTTCCCTAAATATATCCATGTTTGTAACACAGACCCTCCCACAGCCTCATACACTCTTAAAGTCCAGTTAATCACAGGAAAAGATGCGTTAATTTAACGCTAATGATAGCAGCCTCGAACTTTGGATACGTGCATGTTGTTTCCGCGCTCTCTACTTCTTCTTCTGTGGTGTTTATTGGTTAACTAGCTGCATTACCGCCACCGGCTGGACCGGATGGTGCACCGACACATTATAACCTCCACATTTTGTTTTAGTAGTTTATCAGTTTACTTTAATGTATTTATAATATTTTACCGTGCTAGACTGTTTGCAACAAAATATGAACCCCAAAACCTTCCGTGCCTGAAATGTAAAATCTCACTGTATTTGGTCTCGTTCTGCAGTCCTAAAAGCATATTGATTGGATATTTTCTAAGATATGGAAAACATATTTGGTGTGGTTTTGCATATGAACAGTGGTAAAAGAAGAAGGCCGATACAGATTACCAGTCTAAAATACTAAATTACAGATAAAAGTCCTGCATTCAGTGGAAGTACAGAAACATACTTAATGTATCGTTGTGCAGAATGGCTACTTTCAGTGTTGAACTACTATAGAATATTTTAATACTCTGAGTATTTTAATGTTGTATCGGTAAATGTAGAGCCAGTTTTGTATACTACCGGGTTCATGTCGTGCCTCCTGCACGCCCTACTAATGTGCAGACCTGATTCTCCTGATATAGTCCGACGTTCATATGAGAAAACAGCTACATAGAAGCACATTTCTGTAAAAAGTAACTAGCTGACAGATAAAAGCAGTGCAGTAAAAAGTATAATATACTATAAATATTATAGTCATATTAAATGGAAATACTCAGGTAAAGTTTGAGTATGTCAAAAGACCATATTAATGCTTTAATGCTCAGTCAATCATCCCTCACCTTTATCAAACATATCTTTCTGAATTATTTCAGGGAGACAACCTGGAGTTTTAAACAACTACATGTGGAGCCACTATTGTCAATATTGTCAATATCTTCCCCCCCCCCATGTAATGTGTTTCTCTCAATAACGCTGTTCCTCAATAACCTTCACTCGGTACATGGCGTACAGGGAATGTCTCATCCACTGAATCAAACAGCATTCAGTAGTCAGCACATTTAAATACAAAAAAATTGTAAAGCATTTATCCTGCAGCAGCTTTGATTAGGTCATGTGTGCCTGAAGATTTTTTCATGTTAAAATGTAAAGCAAGACATTCAGAGAACCGTTTCAGGTGGCTTTGCTGAAGTAGTAGTCTGAGTATTAAAAATGTGAACTTAGATCGTGGGCCCACCTCATACACCATTATTAAAAGGGGTCACTTGTCTTGCTGCAGTGCTTGCTCCCTTTTAACTTGAGAAATAACCGGGTCTTATCTCTTCGCCCCAGAGTTCAAAGGTCAAACTCTCATTTTAAAGACAGCAACAGCAACACAGAGTGTTATAGTCTCTCCAGTGGGAATCGTGTCGTGTTACGCTGTCATCCTCCTGTAGCGAACAGAAAAAGCGATGAGTCTGTGGTACACAGAGCTGAGCAGCACGATGGCCACCACCACCATGACACAGATAAGGCTGAAGGCCCAGCGGGGGCCCAGCAGGGTGTAGGCATGAGAGACAAATACGGGGCCCAGCGTCCTCGCCCCGCTCCCCGAGGCCGTAAGCCAGCCCATGTACACACCCTGCAGAGAGCGACAGCAAACACACACAGGATCACAGTTATTTTATTAAGTAAAGAGGTTTAACTCTTTTAGCTTTAAAATTCACGTTAAATCTTTTAACAAATTTCAGTCCTGATCATAACTACACAATATTAATTATTTTCTTCATCAAACATTTTGGTTTTAATGTGTTTCAATGGGGACACATTTGTCCTTAAGGCTCTGACTGGCTGTATTTCTGATACAAACTTTATTATACACACATTTATTATAAGAGCTGACGTTCAACTTCTAAAGTCAAAACATTCAACTCACACTGTTGGTGTGTATGATGCTAGTGAGGCACAAGGGTTAACAGCACTGTAGCCCTCTCACCTGAGGCCTGGGTCCGAGGATCTTTGAATACAGTGTGTAGGACATGACGTTGCAGGCTGGGTATCCCACCCCGATGAGGATGTCAGAAGAGATGTACTGGGCCAGATGGATGGCAGGCGTGTACTGACACCAGGTCTGTTCGTACGGGCAGCCGGTCGGCTCCACAGAGCTGTTGGAGGCTGCAGACATCCCGCTGACCAAAGAGTTGTTTCTCAGGTCTGAGGTTTCAAAAGAAAAGCACAACCTCAACACTGGAAGGGGTTTTCAATAGTGTCACTCTCAGCTATATTCCTATAGATTAAGATACTAATATCCCAACACTAGGACATTAATAATCAGATTTAACATTTGTGCATGCTGCAAATATGGATCATGATTATATTATTACTATTCAGTGGGTTTTATTTTCCATCTTATGTTTTTTTATGTATTATATTTCATCTTCTCTGGGAACTATCACCTTACCGCGGTGGAGAGGTTTGTGTGTCCCTATGAACCTGAGAGCTGTGTTGTCTGGAGCCTAGTGCTCCTGGTAGGGTCTCCCAAGGCAAATTGGTCTCAGGCGAGGGGCCACACTAAGTATGGTTCAAAACGACTTCAAGAGAAGGAGAGACCCTGCCCGGAGGAAGCCCAGGGCCCCCGTCTGGAGCTAGGCCCAGAGGGAGGGCCAGACAGCGAGCGCCTGGTGGCCGGGTTTGCCACGGAGCCCGGTCGGGCACAACCCGAAGAAGCTACGTGGTGCCTCCCATACTCACAAGTCCCCGGCTGAGCACCGCTACGTTGGAGTTCACCCCGGTGGGTGGGTCGCCTCCCTACGCCTTCGGGTTATAGGAGGAAAAACTCTGACTGTTGTTTGTGCCTATGCCCCAAACAGCAGTTTGGAGTATTCGGCCTTCTTGGAGACCCTGAATGGAGCCCTGCAGAGGGCTCCAGTAGGGGACTCCGTAGTCTTGCTGGGAGACTTCAACATCCACGTGGGAAACGATGGAGACACCTGGAGAGGCGTGATTGGGAGGAACGGCCTCCATGATCTAAACCTGAACGGTCGTTTGTTGTTGGACTTAAGTGCTAGTCATAGAATGGCAGCAGACATGAGAGCAGAGAGTAAATCTGCCACCAGCCTTAAAATCTTTTCATATATATTTTGTATTGTTATTACAAAATATAGAGATTGGCTGGAGAATCGGAGCAGCGGGGGCGGTATTGCATTCGCTTTACCGCACCGTTGTGACGAAAAGAGAGCTGAGCCAGAAGGCAAAGCTCTCGATCTACCGGTCGATCTTCGTTCCTACCCTCACCTATGATCATGAAGGCTGAGTCATGACAGAAAGAACGGGATCACGGGTACAAGCGGCTGAAATGGGTTTTCTCAGACGGGTGGCTGGCGTCTCCCTTAGAGATAGGGTGAGAAGCTCAGCCATCCTGGAGAGACTCGGAGTAGAGCCACTGCTCCTTTACGTTGAAAGGAGCCAGTTGAGGTGGTTCGGGCATCTAGTAAGGAGCCACCTGGGCGCCTCCCTAGGGAGGTGTTCCAGGCACGTCCAGCTGGGAAGAGACCCCAGGGAAGACCCAGGACTCAGTGGAGAGATATATCTCCTCACTGGCCTGGGAACGCCTCGGGATCCCCCAGTCAGAGCTGGTGGGTGTGGCCCGGAGAAGGGAAGTTTGGGGTTCCTTACTGGAGCTGCTGCCCCCGCGACCCGGCCCCGGATAAGCGGTAGACGATGGATGGAAGGATGGATCTTATCTTTTATCTTATTTCATATCATTTTGGCATTCTATCCCTGTAGTTATGTTTATAACATGTCTATTTCGCCTTATTGTAAAGCACTTTGTGATGCATTTCTTTTATGAAAGGTACTATAGAAATACAATTTATTAGTATTGTTATTATTATTATTATTACCTGCCCACTGGATTTTGGGATACTGGTTTCCCCATGGCAGCAGAATAAAGAAGCCACAGAATATAACGGCCAAGCCTGCGAGCAGCACTGGCCGATCCCCGACCCTAAAAGGAAGTAAACGTTCTTCTTGATCAACGCTGAAACATGTTTTCATCTAATCCACCATGTGTGAGGGTTAGAGTACCTTTGAGAGGCCGCTTTTACAACCAGAAACACCAAGATGGACTCAAACCCAATGCCGCAGATGATGAGGCCGTTGTACAACACAGCTTCCTTCCTGGTCCAGGCGAACATGTCCATGGACAGAGGGGTGGCAATCCTGAACAGAAATATACAGTCAGATAGCTATTATAGAGAGGCAGGGACAATCTACTCTAACTTTACTGCCCCAGCAGAATATACTGTATATACAGTATATAATACATACGTCTCAAAGACAGCAAAGATGAACATGACGATGAAGAAGAGAACGTTGGAAGTCACGACTGCCACCTGATCAAGGCTCTCCTCACGTTCCTCAATAACATCATCTCTGTCTACAGGAAACATAAGAAAGGCTTCAACCAAAAGACAAACACCAATACCCTGCAAACACCTAAATATTCTAAATTCACTTTCTTACCTTGACACAAGAAGTGTTGTCCAGCACAACAACACTACCTGGTTAGGTTTGAGTTCAAATAACTACAGAAGTGGCATGAAAAATAAATCAATTGTGGTTTCACATTGGACACGGTCTCCTGGCTGTAGGTCCAGTGTTTTTGGACCCACCCACTCATTTAGTTTTAATAGCATTTTTGGTACATTTAATGGCTTATTAATTCATTTATCGAGTCATTTAATTATTATTTTTGCCAGGTTCTTAACTCCACAGCTGTATAGGTGAAAGCACAGGACACATACTAAACTTTTCTGTATACATATATAGTTCACAACACCGTCCATAAATATCGGTCATCGTTCATCAGGGAGAAAATGGCCACAGTCTTTTATGTCAATATCGCACAAGTGGAAAAACTTAGTTCTTCTTCTGACTGTCATGAGATTATAGATGACTGATGCAACATGAAATGGGGGTAAAAAGAAAGGGAGTAGGACAATAAATACCTTCTGATGTGTAGTTGATGGCTTCGATGTGTCTTCCATGGTCATCAACATGGTGCTCTCTGTTGACAAAAAGCATCTTAGCCAATCAAAACAGCACAGAGAAACCTAAACTGAGCATAAACAGTACGAGTCCAGAATCTACAGAAAAACAAGGAGACACATTGAATATTTGTCCATAAAGGCTCACCTGAGCACCAGAACAACCAGCAGGATGTTGATAAAGCCAAAAGCGGTGGCCAGTAGCGCAGGAGCAGTGTACATGTTGAGCTGCAGGTCGATGCCCTGCACCACCACACCCTGCTCACCAATGAAGGACAGGCCGGCCTGCAGAGCTGACATATACACACAGATATGACGCACGTGTTTACACATAAAAACAACTTGAACCACCACACTCAACGCTCGCATCGTTTGCTCTAAGACGACACACTATAGTTTGAAGCTTTATTCATAACGTTAACATTCAACATCTCAATCAACATTCAAATGCTTTTTTCTATTGATGGTGTTTAAAGTGTTTGTGCACAGTGTGAGATGCAGATGACACTAATATTATTAGTATTAAATTATTAGTAGTTAGATTCAGTGGTGCTACGGAGGATCATTTCTGACTCTGTGAGACAAACATTTCAATAACTCCGGAGCGTTTAAAGTCCAGAAGTCAACATTTATTGAGAGAACAATTCACAACATGTATTTATCAAACCAAATATTCTGCTTCAGTCCATATTTGTTGGTGTTTAGCCTCAAAAACTACACTTTCACTGCAGGTAAAAAAAACAAAACAGAAAAGGAGGCATGCTCTGATGAGTTATATTTAATAAAGAAAGGTGATTTAATAAAAAAGAAAAAGGAAAATATATGACATCATTGGAAGCTTCATTCAAAATCCTTATTAGAAGCTTTGATGTAAAAAACTAAATTAGCTACAGCTCCAGTTTGCTAGGCATGTTTACCTGGTCCCAGGATGAAGCCCAGGGCCTGACAGGCGCTCATGTTGGCCATGGCACCCGTCCTCTCCTTCAGGGATGTAGCTCCAGCTACATAGGACCTCACCACAGCAACATTACCTGCCATCAATGTTAGAGCAGTGAGTTCACATCGTTATATGGCAGAGCATAAACAAATCATGTGAATCATATTCACCTGCTCCAAAGCCCACAAAGGCTCTGGACACGAGGATGTGGAACTTGTTGTGGGTGGTGGGCAGGTAGGCGTAAGCGTAGTAGATATTGGCCGACAGGTTGATAATGATGGAGCACACCAGCGGCTCCCTGCTAGGACGGTAGTTGGACCAAAGGCCAAAGATGGGCGAGGCCAACATCTGACCAAGACTGTAGGCTGCCACCACCCAGCCCAGGAAGCTGGCACTGGCACTGGCATCCACCTGCAAGAAACAAAGAAGGTGCCGTATGACATTACAGTTACATTACTGATTCATCCTGTTACATTTGACACATGATGTGACCCAGTATTTAGATTTGCTTTGTACTTCTGTCCTCAAAATGCTCTTTGTAGCTTCTTTACTTCCCATTTACAATGAAGATGTAATCTTTTAGAAATAAATACCTTTTGGAGGTAGGGCCACAGTGATGTGATGACAATGGTGAAACCTGAAAGGCACATCAAACAGAACATTGTGAATCCTATGACACTAAACACAAGACAGGAGAGCTCACAGATGCAGTGTATTCACAGTGATAATATTCGGTGTAGTTCTGTATGCATCTCTGATCGGACAGATATAATTGTTAGTACTACGGAAGAAATGCATCTGATGTGTTGGGATGTTTAGCTTTTTACTTGACTTTTATTCTGCTTGAATGTGTTCTTATTGAGGCTTTTATATGTGTTACATGTCATGTTTGCTACCCTAGTAAAGATTAAAGAATATTTTAAATTACACAACAGCACTATTGACACCGGTTCAGTCTCTCCTTCAATACGCAGGGCAGTTACAGGACAGTTATTCTCCACACACACGCACGCGCACATACACACAGCGTTGCAGTCCTGTGAAGAGTCTCTGCAGCCCTAATCATCCTCACCTACACTGCTGAGGAACATGTTGAAGTACATGACTCTGATAGACCTCCAGCGAGTCTTGTAATCTTCATCCTGAAAGTCATCACTGTGTACAAGACAAGAGACAAGACAGTATTATTGCAAAACATAATAATAATAATATAATAATAATAATAATAATAATAATAATAATAATAATAATACATACGGTGTGTGTGTGAAATGTTAAATACAGGGAAACAGTTCTGTACAGGGAACAACATGCAGACTCATTCATAACAAGATATACACGCATGCATTCACCCTCATACACATTTACAACACTTACATACAACCATCATATAAAACCACAACATACACACAAGAGAGAGAGAAAACAAACAAACAGAAGTAAGTCCCAAGACTTTATGTCATAGTACTGTGTGGTAAAAATATATTGAATCATGTAGTAGCAGCTTGTTGTGTTGTGTCGTGTCAGGAAAATGGTTCACGTATTGAACCTCACCTGCTTGCATCATCCCTGAGAACCGGAGTGGTGTCATCACAGTCCGATGGAGACATGTCTTCTGCTAGATACAGCAGGGAAGACAGATTACCTAGTTCACCGCTGTCCCGGTTAGGAGTTAGGAGATGTAAACAACCAGCAAAGTGTCCATGTATCCGAGGGTCCGTGAACTACTCTGCTAACTTATGCTAACTGATGTTAGCGACTCAAACTAAAAGTAAACATTGTTACACACACGAGTCTCACTAACACCACCCATCATGTTAGAAGAGTAGTTTCCAACCGACGGGGGGTGAATACACGACAGTACGCTACACAGAGACTTATAAAACTGCTCTGCTAAAACACAGACAGCTCAGCAGACCACTACTCTCGGCAACTTCCGGTTGATCGTTTCAAAGTAAGGTACATCTGAATGATATCAAAGTTGGTGCTTATTTCTTCCTTTGTTAACATGGTTATTAACAGTCTTAAGACCTACAGTATTCTCGTGAACTATTGCAAACACACCTGTAAATGTGCGTGGACATCCTGCACTAACTGTCATATTGTACAAATGTGTAATATTATTATTAACAGTATCGTTTTCATATGTTTATTGCAAATGATCTATTCTATATTTATGTTCTTGACTTTTGCAGTTCTGTGGCTGTATTTTTATTTCTTCTCAATATGTTAATTCTATGCACCAAACACCAAGGAAAAATCCATGTAAGTGATTTTACCTGTTGATTTGATTTATTTTGAAGCCCATATCACATAGCATCCGGTCCCTTGTGGCGTCAGCTCTCGCGTGAGAACACTCACGTAAACACTCACTGAATTATTATTGACTCATCAGCGTTTAACCACAGACTGTATACATTAGATTTAAAAGATATGTAATTAAATAAAAAAAACTTCAAATAACAGTCTTTTTTATTATTTCAAGCTTTTCATTTATTTCACTAATTTATTCTAATTATTATAAATATAATTATAATGCTGTCTTTTTACATTACATTACAGTTCATTTAGCTGACGCTTTTGTCCAAAGCGACTTACAAAAAGTGCAAACAATCATGGGGATACAACTCCAAACAGCAAGAATATTGCAAGTACATTAGCTTCAAATAGGTACAATCCTTTAAGGGCAGAACAATAGCTTTAAATAAACCAAACCAAGTGCAACATACAGAAACAATAGAATACAAATTCAACTATTAGCTTTCTGATTGTCTCTGTCTGTCTGTCTGTCTGTCTCTCTCTCTGTCTGTCTCTGTCTCTGTCTCTGTCTCTCTCTCTCTCTGTCTGTCTCTCTCTCTGCCTGTCTGCCTGTCTGTCTCTCTGTCTGTCTCTCTCTCTCTCTCTGTCTCTCTCTCTGTCTCTCTCTCTCTCTCTCTCTCTCTCTCTCTCTCTCTCTCTCTGCCTGTCTGTCTGTCTCTCTCTCTGCCTCTCTCTCTCTCTCTCTCTCTCTCTCTCTCTCTCTGCCTGTCTCTCTCTGTCTATCTCTCTCTGTCTTCTCTCTGTCTCTCTGCCTGTCTGTCTGTCTCTCTGCCTGTCTCTCTCTCTCTCTCTATGCCTGTCTGTCTGTCTCTCTGCCTGTCTCTCTCTCTCTCTGTCTCTGTCTCTCTGTCTCTCTCTCTCTCTCTCTGCCTGTCTGTCTGTCTCTCTGCCTGTCTCTCTCTCTCTCTCTCTCTGTCTGTCTGTCTCTCTCTCTCTGCCTGTCTGTCTGTCTGTCTGTCTCTCTCTCTCTCTCTCTCTCTCTCTCTCTCTCTCTCTCTCTCTCTCTGTCTATCTCTCTCTGTCTCTCTCTCTGTCTCTCTGCCTGTCTCTCTGTCTGTCTGTATTGATGCCTTTATGACACCTTACAGGTGTGTAGTTCAGATCAACATGAAGGTGAAGTTCATAAAGGTAAGGGCGCCGGAAGTAGGGGTAGTTGATTGTAGACAGGTGAGCACACACACGCACACACAAAGAGACAGGGAAAACATGGACCGAAAAAACTAGGGATACAGATGGGCCGTGACGCATGTTGAGTGAAAGTGAAAGTGAAAGTGAATCTGAATCTGGAACAAGACAAAGCGGGTCGGAGAGCAGCTTTCTCATTCCTGCAGCACCAAGAATAAACCATAGTGAAGCCGAAGCTCGCCTCAAATCTCCACCTCTGTATGAATCAGTTGTATTGGTGTCCCGGTGTGTGAGGACTGTAGCTCGAGGGAAGACATTCGGCCCTGCTACAACACGATGGGTAAGGCGGACAGCTCATAGTGGTCGACATATTATCATTAATATATTATTATTATTATTATTATTATTATTAATGACTGGTATGACACGTTTGGTTTAGTTGGTTAGATGTACTTCCTGGTGTTCCAGTGTGTTAATAAGTTTCCTCGCGTGTCACTCAGGTGTGCTGCTGCACGTTGTGGCTGCTCTGTATGCGTCATGGTGCCGAGCTGCTCCAGGTGAGTCTGTCCACTGTGGGATTATTACTTCTGGTTCACTCCGTGCAGCGGATCACTCACATTCATTCCCTTTAGCGATGATACTTTATTTTATATTATTCACAAGCTGCACAGCCGTATGTAACAAAACCCGCCTGTTTGCTATCCTGGCTCCAAAATGGTGGAATGACCTTCCTTCCTTCCGTCGCAGACAGAGACTCATCTGTTTTGACTGCACCTCAGCGAATGAAGAAAACAAAATAACTGTTCTTTGTATGTTGCACTTATATTGGTTTGGCTTATTTATAGCTAATAGTTGAATTTGTATTCTATTGTTTATGTATGTTGCACTTATGTTGCACTTCAAACTGTCTTATTTGAAGACAGTGTTCACTTATACGATTGTACCTACTTGAAGCTATTGTACTTACAAGATTATTGCTGTTCGGAGTTGTATCTCCATGATTGTTTGCTAAATTAACTGTAATGTAAGGTAAAATGAGCTCCAGCTTTAGCAGCCGATGCACATTACAATAATATAATGTAATATATATTATGCTGTAGAATGGGTACTTTGCTTCTGGTACTCAAAGTATATTTTGATGCTTTCAGTTTAGTTACTTGCGCTGAATGCAAATCAAATCAAATGTCTTTATATAGCCCAATATCACAAATTACACATTTGTCTCAGTGTTTACAGACTGTACATGATACACCCTCTGTCCTTAGACCCTCTGCCCTAAAGGAGGGTTCCCTCTCCCAGGACGGACATACTGTGATAAATGACGTGTGTACAGGATAAACAACATAGTACAAATACAACATTTGACAGAAATGATGAGAAAGTATGGATGAATCCAGGAAAATGTCAAAATGCAGGACTGTTACTTATAGCAGAGTATTCATACACTGTGTGGTATGACATAGGTTTACTTTAGTAGAATATCTGAGTGCTTCCTCCAACTCCTACATTACCTGTCCGACAAACACATGTGTCCTGCTTCACAATTTCAGTCATCCCGGAGGTCCCCAGGTCCCCTGTGTCCGTGAACCACGGCCACACAGCCACGTTACCATGCTGGCTCAATCCCCCACAAAGTGCAGAAGCTTTGGAGGTGCGCTGGTTCCAGCCCGATCACTTTGACTCCCCAGTCATGCTTTACCAGGGAAGACAGTTTGAGCATGCATCCCAGGAAGCTTCGTACGTGGACCGCGTCTCGTTTGGCCTGAAGGATGCAGCGTCTGGTGGGCTGACAGCAGGAGATGTGAGCCTGAAGCTGGAAAATGTCACGCTGGAGGATGCAGGAGATTACACCTGCTACGTGAGCAGTGATCAGGGTTATGACAGAGCAACTGTCAGGCTCATTGTAACAGGTGAGGCTTGTACAGGTGGAGAAAACTCACAAACCCAAAGCCGGATACTAATGTTTCTCATCCTCCGCCTTGCTAGGGATGGGGACCCCCCCCGCTCCTGTCAGCAGCGTGGGCAGGAGACAACATGGTGAATCTGAGCTGTCAGTCTGAAGACTGGTATCCAGAGCCCGGGCTGCTCTGGGCCGATCAGAAGCACGTCCTCACCCCGAAGAGCCTGAAGTACAGCAAAACCTCCTCTGGTCTAGTGTCCGTGCACAGCTGGCTCCTCGTGTCCAGCTCCACTCAGGTCTCCTGCTCAGTGGAGACCAAAGAGGCCAGGGTGTGGCTGGAGACTCCTCCCGCTTCACACAGTAAACACAACTATGTGCATGTGTGGAAGCCCAGAGGGCACTTTAGTCAGAGGATAAGGGAAATATAATTCCACAATAGCATTATAATCTCAGGTTATGTCAGTAAACATTAATGTGCAGATCATTTTCACTCGTATGACCGTTTTAAAATAAAATGGCTTTTCATTCAGGCCGAACCTGCGGTGCAGTGGATATTTCTAAAGCTATTCTGGAATTAAATTCTCAAGTTTACGTTATCACTTTAATAAATTCCCCTATGTGCTTCCATAATGTTCTTAATAGTTTTAAAAAGTAAGAACAATACATAAAAATATCATATATATATAACTTTGTCTTTGTTCAGATTCTGGGTGTTTAGCGGCCGGATGGGCAGCTTCCGCTCTCCTCGCAGTCATGCTGGTGTCCGCTGCAGTGCTGTTCTTTACCAAGAGAGGTACACGTTTCTTATGTTATTAATACAATATATATATATATATATATATATATATATATATATATATATATATATATATATATATATATATATATATATATATATATATATATATATATATATATATATAAGATGCTTAAAATGTTTTATGTTTCAGAGAAGAAAGCCAAACCGGGAGATGAGCACGCTGAGGGTCAGAAGCATTTACATAACGTTCATGGTATGTGTGTTAAATTAAATATAGTATTAGGTTTTAATAGTTAGCACTTCTGTAAAGGACTGTGAGAAAAGTTAAAACTGTTCCACAGGCTGAGTAGAGTCTCTCGGAAATGTGACCCTTAACAATTGTTTGTGTTTTCTTCCCAGATAAACTTTTACCAAAAGGTATGAATACCTCTCTGTTCATAAAGGAATAACACAGGCACTCACGTTTCTCATTCTGCTGTAATGATGATATTATTCTGTTACAGAAGTGATCCAGCCAACACATCTATCAACAGCCTACAAGTGTTACGGTAATACTTTATTAATATAGAATTGATTTATAATTATATTATAATAACAATTCTGTGCTTAACCCTTGTGCCTCACCTTTTCTGATGTCCTGAGAGGACAAAAAGTCTGCATCAAACAACTGACGTAAAAATATATAATTGTTATTTTTCCCTTTCGCTGAATTAATCTTTTAACTTCAGTCCTGATCATAACTACAGATATTCATTTTATAGAACTGTAACTCTTTAAATGATTTCCTGTATACTGAATGCTAGTGTCTCTCTCCACACAGTGAGATGTGCGACTGTTTGTCTCCAACATGTTGCTGCATAGTATAGTTTGAGCAGGAAACCATGGAAACAGCAGGTGTTTGTCCCAAACATGAGAAAATGTCGGCTGGGAAATAGTAAAATGTTAAATTCTGATTCAGATGTGAAGCTGAGATCATTTTAATCAATTCTGCTTTAATGGGTTTCAATGGAGACAATTCTGCCCGTCTGTATTTTGGAAACACACTTTATTACACACTGATTATTATATATTATAGGCGCTGAGGTTACACAACATTAAAGCCCTCACACCTTTCCAGATGTATGCCACGTGCATTAACACTTTCAAAATGATCTAAAAATTAAAAATGACTCATCCTAATGCTGTTTTTAATTGTCAACAGCTAACGTTACACTTGACAAGAAAGGAAATCAATACCTCAAAATCATGAATGGTAGGTTTAGAGACAGGCCAGTGTGATTTTCCTGATGGACAAAGGGTGACCTGTCTCACGGCGATCAGAGGGACTCCCGGCTTCTCTAGTGGACAACACTACTGGGAGGTTTCTCTGGGGAACACACAGAGTCTCAAACAGTCCTGGTGGGTCGGGGTTACAAGTCAAACTATCATCCCTCAGCAGCTAGACTTTACTCCAACTACATCCAGCGGTTTCTGGTTCCTCTACTGCTGCCCCGACAGAGCAGGCAGCTTTCAGTTGAGCACAGAATCACAGGTTGTCCTGCCCGTGTCCTCCATGCCGCAGACGCTCGGGGTGTATTTGAACCACGACAGCGGAGAGCTTTCCTTCTATAATGTGAAGGATAAGAGCGTCATTGTTAGTATCACAGCTCACTTCCCTGGTGAAGTGTTCCCATTGTTCAACCCTGGTAAAGGAGACAAGGAGCCGATGGAGATATTACAGAGGGCAGAAGAGGGCCAGGCTGTTGGACATCATGGAGACCTGTTAGACTGAAATGTCCTCAGCTTCTTTTTTATGTTCGCACTCGTAGAGAGGATACTAGAGGGTTTTTATTTAGTTTAGTGAAATCTGTGGGGTGACTGAAATGGGTAACCACCCAACATATGTGAAAGGGACTCCCTAAAAACACGTGTTTCACCGGGGTTGCGTGGTTTTACTGATGAAGTAGCTTACTACTTTTAATCAAGTCATGCTAACATTAGAACTTCATATCATGTGTAATACACATATTGTATGATATTTGCTGGCTGAAAGGCTTGAAAACACAGAGGGTGGAGCTGAGGACAACATTTTACAAATAACTTTGGTGCCGCCCTAAAGCTGACGCTGCTTTATCCTCTATTTAACTCTAACGGCACATAAGTTACTAAATGAACATCATGTGTTGAAGAAGACTTGAAACTACAGATTGAGACTTAAACTCATCAGGAAAATGTTTCCTGAGGTAATAAATCAAGAGAGAAGTAGAAACATTTTCTCATAGCCTTCTATACAATCTGACTTCTTTCTGCTGGATATTAGAGAAGATGCAGCGAAGTCTAGTCGCGGTTGCTAAATGAATATTAGTATATTAACTCCTGTAGGGTTAATCTTGGGGTTAAGACAAAGATTATGGTAATAAACAACTTTTTAGGTTACGCTTTTGCTAGCTTGTCCAAAAAGTGACCCAAGCCCCCAAAGCACCAGACACACACACACACACCGCTGTGTGCCGCAGGACGTGAGGCACCACCCGGGGAAAAAAACCTTTTTAGGGAGTACCGTTTGAAACAAGTCGTGCTAAAGCTGAAATGTCTTTTGTCATATTATTATTAGTGAATCTGCAGTGCATACCAATGCTGTGATTAAAACTGTCTTTTTGTTGAAGCTGTAAGAAGTGAGAATTTAGCTCAATAGCTAATGAGAGGTTTCAGGTTCATCTGCACCTCTGACTCTCCGCAGTCTTTGTTAGTGAGCGTCATCATAACGCACTTCTCTGCTCTTTGGAGGACTTTATGTCTCTGACTTTTATTCTTGTCTCAAAATATTAGTTTTATAACCCATTGATCAGCCTTTCTGTTATGTCCACCAGCTGTAAACTTTATTACATCTTTTATATGGTACTCTGGAAGTTAAATAGATAATGTTGTGTTTCTGTCATTTGATTTGATTTTTGGAACACTTTAATCAGATTTAGTTATTTAACTTTGTATTTTTCTGCCTTTTGGTCCTGTAACCATTCTGTTAATACAAATATATAAGAATTATGCAGGAATAGCACAGAGGTGCTCATTCAGGTGTGTGTGACAAACATCAGATTGTGATTATGTTGGTTTCATATTCATACTCCTCTTTCACTGTGCTCAGTTTACTTGTATTAATTGGAGTATTTGGTAAAAACGTATTGGAAAGGCTAAGAAATTTTATACATTTAAATCTCAGTTCTTTTGTAATCTTACCTTCCTCTTGTTTTATTTGATAAAATAATCTTTTCTCTATTGATTTTCAGCATCCCTATCACCTAGCATCATTTCCACCTGTTGATTAAATACTGTCCATCTTTTTATATAAAAATAAACTATATTTACTGCTTTGCAGATCAAGTGTCGGTTTAGATCTGTCAGTATTGTTTTCATCATTAAATCTGACGAGGGGGAGGGGGGGTCTAATAACCACTGACTAGTTATATATATTCGCGGTGGGAGCAAAGGCAGACAATAAGGTGGACAGCTGCATGCTGCAGCTCCACATTCATGTATTAAGCTTTCAGCTCATCTTTAACCTTAATATATTAACATATTAACCTTAATACATGAACTCAGAGCTGCATCGTACAGATGTCCACCTTATTGTTTAATCTAACAGTGAATGTATAACTGTAGTCACTGACTCGCCTTTATTTCATATCGTTTCATCCCGCTAGAAATGTCTCTCCATCATTTCATGCGTGTATTCTTTGTATTTAGTTGTTTGTCTTTGCTCCACAAAGTAAAACTCAGAACAGGTGAAAATGTGGTACACTTTAATAAGTACAGGTAGTATTTACAGTATTTACACCATAATAAGACAATGCTAACTCTGCCATCACTACTCTATACTTTCCATAGATTAGCAACTATTTACATATTGGATAACACCAGATCTGAAATACCTTTTTAATTCTGATACACTGTATATTCAAGTAAGCGTGCCTTGATACAGCATAGTCTGATATGACAATTTCACAGGTGCATCATGGTCCACTTCTAACAATACTTTTTGAAGGGCACAAGGGGGGGGGGGGGGCGATATCAGTCAATATCCAACACAAACTATACAAGTTCATCCACACAGAGTCTGTGGGTTTATAGATGGGTACCTCAGCTGCAGCCTGGAGTCCTGCAGGCGGAGTCAATGTCTTTGTTTTCAACATCAACGCTTCTTCTGAGGTTTCAAATGAAGCTTTGAATATCTGTCGTCGTCATATTTTAAGACCTCATCACCCTAAAATAAATCCTCATTTGATTGCAGTGATTAATGGGATTTCTTTTCTTTATTAAATATAACTCATCAGAGCGTGCCTCCCTTTGCGTTTTTTTAACTGCAGTGAAAGTCGTTTTTGAGGCTGAACACCAACAAATATGGACTGAAGCAGAATATTTGGTTTGATAAATACATGTTGTGAATTCTTTCTTCAGTAAATGTTGACTTCTGGACTTTAAACGCTCTGCAGTTATTGAAATGTTTGGATCACAGTCAGAAATAATCCTACGCAGCACCACTGAATCTAACTCTACTAATAGTTAAATACTAATAATATTAGTGTAGCCTCATCTGTATCTCACACTGTGCACAAACACTTTAAACACAATCCAAAGACATGCAGAAAATAAAGAAGCTGCGTAGCATCCGAATGTTGATTTAGGGTTTGACTGAAGTATCCGGTACATCTCTACCCCGGGGACATTTCTCCTGCTGCTCTCCACTGTCAAACATTTCACAAAGTAAGGATGACATACAAAATAAATCTTTGAAAAGAAGCATTCACTGTGTTTGAACTCATATTAACACTTATACGTACATCCTGGACCAGACACTGAGTACGAGGGATCACTGAAGGTCCTGCACCCGCAGTCTTTCTGCTGCTGCTGGTTTATACATGAGGGTGTGTGTGTGTGCGTGTGTTTGTTTTAGCAGAGTGAGGCGGCGCTCTCCCTCCTGCCCTGCTTCTTCAGCAGCTGGATGCGGTTGTGGACGTAGAACTTGATGGCCCTCCAGTCCCGCTGGTTGCTCACCAGCAGGGGGCAGAGCTCCAGGCAGCGCTCACAGTCGGCCTTGGCAGGTACTCGCAGCTCCATCAGATTTCTCTTCAGGTGCGTCTCCACTGCTACGCGCTCCGCCTCCGACCAGGGCCGCTTCAGCACGCCACGCTTCCCTGTGAGCCAGAGGTGCAGCAGAGTGGATGAAAGGAGACAGTGCAGAGGGTCACATGTCGAGGATGTCATGGACTTACCTGATTTGGGTGGAATGCATCTTTTCTTGTGGGCGCTGGCTATAGACGGGCTGACTGGAGAGGGGGTCGGGGCTTTCTTCTTCCGTGGTCGCCCTGGTCCTTTCTTCTTCACCATCATCACCTCAGCTTTCTCCTTCACTTCCTCCTTCTCTTCCACTGCCTCTGAATCTTCTGAGAAGGAGTCTGCCGAGTTTCCAGACATGACTGCAAGACAGAGAGGAAATGGACACACAGTTCAGGAATCAATTGCTGCTCCTGAGGTCTTCCTGAGCTCCTTCTCCTACCGAGCTTCTCCTACCGAGCTTCTCCTACCGAGATTCTCCTACCGAGATTCTCCTACCGAGATTCTCCTCCTGAGCTGTGATTAATTTATACAACGCTTCACTACATATGTACAGACAGAGACATGACGGAGACAGAGACAGACGGACGCATGACAAAGACAGGCTGCAGCTCTCACCATCCAGCTCCAGGCAGATGTGTTGCAGGCTCATCCCTCTGAACAGCACGCCCTCCCTCTCTCCGTACAGAACAACCCGACCCACCTGACCCATCAGAGCTGGATCCCGTATGATGGTGGAGCAGTTTTGGGTCACGTGGTACTCTCGCTCCAGGAAGTCCTCCAGCCGTTTGGTGCCCCCTCCCTGGCCCTCGCCCTCCTCTAGCAGCAGCAGCTGAGTGAAAATCGCTACCTGCCGCCGCGCACGAGTCGCCGTCAGTGCTCCGGGGTTCTTGGCCCCGCTGGACCGAGCCAGGTTCCTCAGGAGGTCGGTGCCCCGGAGCGGGGGTGGCAGGAGAGTGGTAGGGCCGGGAGAAGACGTAGGGGCTCTCGGGGTCCACACCCACACTCGGGCTCGTCTGAAGGAGCAGGTCAAGGCACGACTCGCAGTGTGGCGGCAGAATCAGCGGCTGGATGCGACCACGCTTGCCCAGGACCCCGGCCCGTGGCAGGTTACAGAGCACGTGGCGCTCAAAAGGGGACAGCAGGGCTTCCATGCCAGAGGGGGGGCTGCTGCTGGAGCTGGATGGGGGGGGGGTGCGGCTGCAGTAGTCCTGCACGGTGAGCTTGGCCACCTCACATTCCCGGTGGCGGTTGTAGAGGATGAGCAGAGAGAGGCTGGAGTGGCAGAGCAGGCGCCAGGCCTCGGCCGAGTGAGGAGAGCGGGTCAGAGAGAGGCAGGAGGAGTGCTGCTGGCGGCGGAGGTAGACCACCAGACAGGAGAGGGAGGAGAGCAGCGGGGACATGTGATGTCTCTGTGGGCTGGAGGACAGACAGACTTTAAACAGCAGCTGAAAGCACACACGATAAAGATCTACACAGTGCAATAACCCAACCTCACCTCACCACCGCTCCGTTCTTCTCCTCGGCCGCGTCTCCGTCTCCGCTCAGGTCCAGATCTTCCTCTGGATCCACGTCAGGCTCTGGAGTCGGAGGGGGAGCCAGCTCCTCTTGACTCCTCGAGCTCTCCACCTCCGCCTTCGGCTGCTCTTCATGCTTCTCTCTCTTCAACCTCCTCCCCCTCCTGGGAGCAGACGGGGGAGGGGACGGACTCTTAACTCGTGGCACCATGGGGGTGGGGGGGCGTTTGGTGCTTGGCAGTGGTAAACTGGGCGCCTTCTTGGCTGCTGCAGGCTGAGCAGAAGAAGGTGGGGAAAGCGAGAGGGAGAAGGACACGCTGCCGGTGTTTGAGCGAGTCGCTGGCGAGTCCCTCTCCCGTGAGAAGAGAGGGGGGGGGGGGCTGGAGGCCGCGGGCTGAGGGACGGCGAAGGAGTGGCTGTGAGAGGTGGAGGACGCTGAGGGGTTAGGGTGCGCGGCGCTTCCGTTTGAAGAGCTGTGTGTGTGCAGGTGAGCCTGCTCCATAGCGGCTCTGACCTCGGGCTGGTTGGCGTGGTGCTTCTCCAGGTGGCGGGCCAGAGAGCGATAGTGGCGGCCACAGTACGGGCAGTGCTGCCGCCGGCTCACCGCAGCGCCGGTGGAGCTGCCGATGTTGATGTTGATGTTGTTGTTGATGTTGGTAGTGGGGGGGGCCAGGGCACTGACAGGGGGCTGGGACTGGGATCTGGCAGGTGGGGTGACAGGTGGCGGGTGGGAGAAGGATGAGCAGGGGTTCTCGCTCTTCTTCTTCGAAGGGACCTCCGCAGGAAGCTTGCGCTTCTTGCGGCGGCGAAGCATTCGGCCCCTTATCTCCTCCATTTCCTCTTCTTCATCGTCGTCGTCATCGTCGTCGTCTTCCTCCTCTTCGTCCTCCTCGCGGTCTGAGTCGCTGGGTTCAGAGTGGGTGAGCGGGGAGGACGAGGGGGACAAGGACCAGGAGGGGGTGAGGTAATCAGAAACGGAGAGGGACAGAGGGTGAGGGGCCGCCTCTTCCTCCTGGTTACACACATTTCAAAAATAAAACCAGGTCAACAGGTAGGATCTGCATTCTCATCACATTCATAGTTCAGTCACAAAACTCTGACTGCCCGTTCCTTCCTGTGATACATCTGAGATAAATGCATCTCTCTCTCTCATTTCCTGTCGTCTTTCAACCATCCTCATCTCAGGCATTAAATGTTTTGGTGTGTGATTGTGTGAAAATAAATTTGAAAATAAATTTCAGTCACTCATTGATGAGTTTTATGAGAAGATTAATCATTATATATATATATATATATATATATATATATATATATATATGTGTATTAAATTAAAAAAAAAAAAATATATATATATATATATATATATATGTGTGTATGTATCTCACCATGGCGTTCTCGCCCCAGTCCGTCAGACTGTAGTCCACCGTGATCTCCTCCCCTTTGGCGATGTCTCGGATCGCTATGACAACCAGCCTCACCTGGGTCCCACAGTGGACCTCTCTGATGCGACAGTTGGGCGGCGGATGGAAGAGGACCGGTCCCCGTACGCCACTCGCTCCCTCCTCGCCTAACTCTGGCACACTGCGAGACAGGAAGTCACAGAGCAGCATGGACTAGGCTTGTGACAGATGAAGGGACGATACATGAGTAAAGGCGATTTTAACTAACTTTATTAAAGTAATTCATAAACAATCTGTAGAGATGTTTGAAAATCTTTTTAAATCCTTCTCCGGCCTCCATATGCTGCTCACCTCAACTTTGCTCTGGTTAATGTTATGGATGGATATGATTTGTGATATTTAGGATAATAATAGTAAACATGAGAATTTGACACTTTCACACAGACAAACAGATTTTTAAAAGCGAGCCATTGTTTGAATAGACATTTCTATCAATAGATATTTTAAATAAAATGTTCACGCTCTTTTATAAATGTTTATTCACATAACTTTAGCTGTGCAAAGAGCTTAAAGGTTGATTATTTAAACATCAATAATAATTAAAAAATGCAAAACACAGAATCAATTATTTGAACAGTAGAAATGTGTTTATTCATCCATAAAGTCATACTGCCGTTGGGGATCAGATCACCTATCTGCGATCGAGGTACCACCATTAGACGATATAAAATTAGAAACCAGCGCTCAGCCCTGATATGGATCCCCAACCTACAGAACGCATGTGAGGCCAGGGACTCCTTACCAGAGCTGGGTGGGGTCGGGCAGGTAGTATGGGCTGCCAGGTGG